>NC_091469.1:220797940-221065440 GCF_036971445.1 Narcine bancroftii | reverse complement strand
TTCAGATTTTCTGCACCAAATGCTGTACTGACAGTGTTTGTTGCTTCCTTCCCCAGGAGCTGAATCTGAACCCAAGCCCTCCCCACTGATTGTTACTCCAACCCCATTGTCTTTGCGTGATGTTCGATATCACAGTTCCTCCCCTGACACCATCTATGTATCTTCAGGGAGTCCCCGGATTATGAACATCCGATCTCTGGACAACTCATACTTAGGAAGAAAGTGTGCCCCCAAATCGCGCATGCACATGATGTTACCTCACAAATGCCTCTTCCGACATGCAAGACATCGATGGAACCAGAGTAAGTGTTAACTTTTAATCATGATCTTTTTTCTTTTCTCTATCAACTATTTTAAGAACTGTTTCTTTAATTTTTTTTTACAGTACCATCTCAAACATTTGACTAACTGACACTAAATAAGAACTGTATGTACCTGTTCTGACTTACCTACAAATTCGACTTAAAGACAAACGTAGGAACAAATCTCATTCATAACGCAGGGACTCTCAGTAATCCTTCCCACACCATCAACCTTGACTCCCTCAGTTACAATACTTCTCCCATGAACCATGTTACATGGGCCACACTCTGTCTCTCTGCTAACTTAGAAATGATAGAGCTGAAGGAGGAAAGCCCTTTGGTGATATGGGCCTATGTGCATTCAAATACTGCTACAATACACTCATCACGTAACATGCCCTTTGAGGTGTGGAGCTACACTTACTTTGTTGCATAGTTACTTTGATGTAGTTAATGGCCTTTATGAGCACACTGTTGACAGCTGCTGTAATATGTGATAATATGCCATTGAAAGCGCTTATATCCCCTTTTGGGTTAGTTGTCTCTGGAAACTTCAAAAGCTTTTCACATTTCCTTCCATTGAAGAAGCCTCTGGTGAACATTTTGACATTTTACCTTTAGTTACCTGACCATGCAGAGAAATTCACCACTTCACAATTTTGCAATCTATTTTCTTAAGACTACTTTAGCTCGGACACGAGAACATGTGAAAGTGCTCTTACCTTTTCATTTCCCTTCTCTCCGTTGGGAATTAGGTCCTTAATGAACCCTTTCCCCACTATCCTGGATGAAATCAGGAATTCACTAGATGATGGCCATGGATCATTTATACATATTGCATCATTATATTGCAGTAAATATTCTTGGTAGAACTTACTGAATATGTAATTGAATTAATCACCATAATTTAATAGAACACATTCCGTGTTGTCAAAATATCTTTTGTGGAAACGGATAGATATTAACTTAATATCACTAGTACCTGCTGTTTAAAGAGGTTTCAATTTCATATTTGTTTGGGATTGTAAAACAAAATATTAATAGATCAGTTACCCCTCTGGAATTCACTTTCTTCTTCTCTTCAACATTACTGAAAGTAAATGCTGGAGTTGTACAACAAGCCATTGATCGACCAACATTAGTGCTTTGATCTCAGTGTTGCTGCAGTGAACATGCAAAATTTCCTGAGTACAGCTTGTGATTAAGTTCAGTTTGTATTTCACAATAAAGTTGCTAATTAATCTTAATCACATAATCTCAGTTTTTTGTATGTCCTTTTAATGAATTTTCAACCCTTTATATCGTAGAGCATCCACCTCACAACAGAGTCACACAAACGTGAATCAACATCTAATTCTGAACTGGTCTGATTTAAAGAGCTCCTAATATTTCACTTTAACAGCTGTCACTCTGAATAACTCAATCTGAGGAGTATTTAAAAGAGGTATTGATATCCTTTTACAGTTATTGTCGCTCAGCTAAAGCCGTTGACAAAATCTAACTCATTTTAAAGAGTATTTTAACAGGTATTGACATACTGTTTTAGCTATTGACACTTTACCTTATCTATTGCAATATATTTGTAAAGCTCTTGGCACTTTGCAATTGATGGTTGTTTACACTTTATGTTAATTGACACTCATTTTATTCTGTGACTCCTCTGAAGGCTATGATAGAATTAACAAAAAAGACTGTAAAAGAATTGATGGGCTGCACTTATATTACTACACAATTTTTGTAAACATCTTATTGATATGAATATAGATATAGGCTGAAGAATAACTACATAAAACTGCATAACATTGTTTTCTGTACATTGAGAAATTTCTCCATTCATTATCTGATACATATTACAGAAAGTGGTATCATTTTTGCACAGATGTTGCTTTGAGGAAAGTGGTTGAATTACAGAAAACAAAGGTTTGATTGTTGTAACTTCAAAACATAAAACACAACAGCTTTATTATCGTGACAGACTGTCTTTTTCACCAATCTCTCTTGTCCTGCCATTTCTATTGATCTGGCATAATTTCTTTCCCAATGGTGTTATTCATTCATGTTTCCTGAACTGGTTATAGAAAGTGAGTACACACAATTGTCAACTCAACAGTACACACTTACAAATTAGGCATCAAAAAGGTGTTAACATTGAAAATGAAATGAATATATGTTATTCTGAATTTACATATCCCAATCAGTTTTATGAAGGAATTGCAAAGACAAAAGAAATCACTGATTTGCTTGAGAACAGATGTATATAAAGGGAATTAAAATATGATAGTAATTTGCATTCAGCACAGAGTAAAATAGGAGCAGGTGGTGGAGAAATACAGAATCTACAAATGCTGGAATCTTGAGTAAACAATTAATTACACATTCTAGGAAATTATTGCCATTTTCCTGGAACGCAGTCTGTGTAAAATGATCGGAACGGGAATAAGGAGTCATTCCCGTTCTGATATTTTACCTCCTCGACCCCTAGTAAATTTCCCAGAACACCTGCAGTCTAAAGTTAACTGCAGGCATTCCATGAACAACGGATGACGGGCATTGTACGTCTTACGTATGTCAGACCTTGAGGTCGATGTCGCCTCAGTGACATTGCAAGTGCCGCCTCCTTAATTACCGCACTTCTGGTATTCTGTCTAAACACACCGTGTGATACGGACATTTAGAGTTTTGGCCATTCCTGTGTGAACAGCCATTCTGGAAGGTAAGTGTGACAATTGCCAATGGAAAAAAAAGTGTTAGTTTTATGTAAAAAAAAACATAAATGAGATGCTGGAGAATCTCAACAGGTCAAACAGCATCCGTGGGTAGAAATGGTCAGTCAATGCTTCAGATTGGGTCCCTTTATTGAGGCTCAAATAGGAATAGGAGGTGTCAAGTATATCAAGGGGGAGGAAGAAACTGGGGAGGGGCTGAGGTGATAGGGCATCGATTGAAAAATGGGAGAGGAGGAAAGACAGGTAGACCAGAGAGACAACTGGGAGGAGAGGAAAAGATTGGATGAAAAGAAAGAATAGAAGTAAGAGATGAAGAGATGGGAACAGATAGATGTTCAGTGCCTAAAATTAGGAAAATTAGTAGAATGATTTTAAAGCTGTCCGGGAGGAACGTGATGTGTTGTTCCTCAAGTTTACATGTGGCTTCAACTTGGCAATGGATGAGGCTGAGGACAGACAGATCTGTGTGGAAATGCTGAGGGAATTGAAATGTGGCAACTGGGTTCCAGCTAAGACCCACAGAGGGAACACAGGTGTTCAGTAAAGTGATCATCCTGCCAAAGGAATGGACTCTTAGGTTGCTCTACCATTATATAAGATCGTGGCTAATCTTTGATTTTCTCATGACATTTTTGCATTAACTCTATATCCCTTAATTGCTTTAATATCTAAAAAATATCTTTCTATTTTAATTTTTGGCAGTTCACCTTTGTTTCCACCTCTACCACAACCCCAATTTTGTAATCAATATAGGCATTTGGGTTACTAGAACTGAGGTACACATTAGCATAAGTTTCAAGATCCCAGTTCGAAGACTGTCAACATTTCCGTCCATTTCTTGTTTATTTCATAATTAGACATTTGCATTTAATGAATTGCTATGGGTTGAAAATTTTATCCAGCTAGCTGAACTCATAAGTGATGTTGTCTGGCCACTAATTATACAGATGCCTGTTCAACATGCTCATGTGTGCCACAGTTAGTTTCCCCCTGGATTCCCTTTACATATAAACATCCTGCAGCATGAAAAGAGTCACAAATTTTGGATGCACCTCAAGTGCTCTGCATTCTTCACTTGTATGTTCGCATTATTATGACCTTTGGACACATCCACATCCACTTGTAACAAGAGCAGATCATGTTATTTACAAGAAAGTTACTGTCAGTGAAATAGAATAATCTAATTTGATCTTTATCAAAGACATTCAAGACATAACACGCATGGTAAGGAGCTGTCAGATCCATAGCCACCTTTAAAATTAAGGAAGGCAAATGCTTGAATAGGCATGTTTTAAAGAGAATGAAGGAAGAATGCAGAATTTAGAAGATCCACCTACGATATGATTGAACATTTTCATTTATAATGGAAACCTTGTGAAGCTTGAATTTGGAACAGATCTTCAAAGGGCACTTGTATTATACTTTGAGGCTACAGAACAATGCACGAGAGAAGATGCCAAAATTTGTGGCCTGTCTTTAGCCATCATTTAATTCCTTTCTCTCAATCCCATTAATTCATGTTTACTAGCTCCAATATGGATTTTATACTCAATCCAATCACTTGTAGTGACGAAAATAGGACATGAGGCTTTGCTGCTTGTTCTAGAAGTCATTTTAAATCTCACATCTTTTGTTTCAACGATACTATCATCCATCCACAAGTACTACTGATGAGGATCCAGAATCTGATTAGCCAGTGCACACCCTGCCTTCTTCATGCAGGAAGGCACTGTCAACTGGAAATCATTTGCTTGTTTCAGACAGGTTTTCTGGACCACTTCGGAAGAGGGCTAGGAGTGAGCCGCACTCCATCAATATTGCGCTGAAGTGTCACCTGAGATGATGTTGGAGACCCACAGGAGACTGAAGATGCTGGAATCTGAAGCCAAACACGATATGCTGGAGAAACTCAAGGGGTCAAGCAGTATCAGTGTGAAATTGAATAGTTGATATTTCCAGCCTTTAGTGAGACTCATTTAAGGATTTAGGCTTAAAATTATGATAATTAATTTTCTCCCACTGATATTCCTTGACCTGCTGAATTTCTCCAGCAGATTGCGTTTAGATCTGAGATGATATTTCATTTAAATTAGAGATACAGCATGGTAGCAGGTCCTTCAGCCCACAAATCTGCTCTGCCCAACTGCACCCATAGGAGGAAACTGAAGAAAATCCACATAGACACAAGGAGAATGTACCAACTCCTTATAGACAGAAGTGGATTCGAATGTGGGCCACTAACATAGTGGATGTGAGCCCCTTAATCTTCTGCCCAGGGAGCAAAAATAACATTCTCATTGTAAAGTTAGGTAAGGTGGTAGTAATTTTGAGACAGAATGACAAAGCTGGAGCAGAATGTGGAGGATTGATTATATTAGTGCAAAAGATTCCAGTGCTAATCATGTGTCTTAAAACATGGTTAAAACTCTCCACAACAAAAACTTTTCAACACTTTTAAAACATATAACCATATAACAGTTTACAGCACGGAAACAGGCCATGTTGGCCCTACGAGTCCGCGCCGGTTCACTTGAACAACTCCACTAGTTCCACCCCCCCACTCTCAGCCCATAACCCTCCAACCCCCTCATATCTATGTACACATCCAACCTTCTCTTAAATGACAGAGAGGACCCTGCTGCAACTATCTCCCCTGGAAGTTCATTCCATTCTGAGTGAAGAAGCATCCTCTAACATCTTTTCTAAAGTTTTACCCCCTTACCCTTAACTTATGCCCTCTTGTTCCAACCTTCCCTGCCCTCAGGGGAAAGAGTCTACTCATGTCTAGTTTATCTATTCCCTTCATAATTTTAAATACCTCTATCAAATCCCCTCTCAACCATTTACGTTCCAATGAATGAAGCCCCAATCTTCTTAATCTAGTTAAACAATGATACAAGAGTTTAGATGTTGAAAGAAGGTACAGAAGCAACTAAATCACTGAAATAACTAAATGGTCAAACAGCATCTATGGGGGCAAAAGGCTGGTCTATGTTTTGGGTTTGAAATAGTTTAGTAAGACTCTCTGACATCATATTCATACAAAAGATTGTAATTGCAAGTTCTACATGAACTCTTCTAATCATCCTGCCTTAGTTATATCCTAATACCCAGGCTTTGCAAAATAAATGTCTGAATAGGATTGAGAAAAGCCTGCATTATGTCAAGGAACCAGTAAGTCATTGGAATAGTTCATGTAGAACTGTCAAGTCTTGATGCCGCATCTTGACTAGAAATGGGAAGTACGGTTGGCGTAGCAAATAGTGCAACACCTTTACAGCGGCAGCAATCAGGAACGGGGTTCGAATCCTGCACTGTCAGTAAAGAGTTTGTACTTTCACCCTGTGTTTGCATGCTTTTTCCCTGGCTACTCCAGTTTCCTCCCACCATTCAAAATGTACCAGGGTTGTAGGTTAATTGGGTGTAAATTGGGTGGCATGGACCTGTGGATTGAAATGGCCTGTTCAAGTGTTGCATGTCTAAATTTAATATAAAAAAATTAAAAATTAAAAAAAATTAAATTTAAATTTGAAATTTAAATTTAAATGCCAACCATTGCTTTGCCTCTGGAGATGCTGCTTGACCTACTGAGTTCTTCCAACAGTTTACTGGAGTTGCTGCTTGACCTACTGAGTTCTTCCAACAGTTTACTCGAGATGCTGCTTGACCTACTGAGCTCTTCCAGCAATTTATTATTTGCTCTTCGTTAAACAATGTTCTTTCATTCACTTTTACAGTGAATGGCAAGCTTTTACATGGAGGTTCATTTTTATCAAGAGTAGGTGGTGAAATATCCTAACCTCTCAATCTGCCTACGGCTGCATTTTTAGCACATTTGCTTCTTTGATGTGTCTCTGAAGTGGAAGAGAATTTATGCTGGTGTACTGTTCCAATGGAATCCTGAATACATCAGCTTTGTCATCAATTCCTTTCCTCACTGACTTACATACCCTCCATCCAGGCATAATGCAGCTATCAATCTTATAAACATCAATCTCTTTCCTTTACCCCTGTATGGAATTTAGTAATCCTACGGTATAATTAGAAAGCATTTCTTGATTTACAAATGACTAATTTATAAATTATCGCAATAACACCATTGATTCTTTAGCATTAGTGTCTTTGATTTACACATCTATTTCACTATAAAGTATAGTATGCTACTTTAATAATAGAAATATACTGTACCAAAACACCTATTGACTAGATTTGCCCAGCCTTTTCAACTTATAAAATTTCACCCATTGAGGAATTACTATACTTACCTTATGCATAATTGCAAGATATTTTTAAAGATCTGAAGTTCGCAAAATATAATCAGGAGGTGGTTTTCACCTTGAAACTAGGCAGTTTGATAAAATGATCAATTTGGCTTAACTTCCTTAAGGGATCATCAAAAAGTTGTAAAATAAATTTAAAAGGACAATTTAAAATTCTGCAAACTGTTATGACTGATCCACTTTCAATGGAGCAATAGTCCTCTGGTAGGTGTCTATTTCCTTTCTGTTAGTTAGTCATTGAGTAACCTTAAATGATGAAGTGTAAAACCAAACAAGGACTGACAAGCATTCCTGCAATGAGTCAACCCATTTATATCAATTGTTTCTTGAAACCTTAAATGAGATCCATCAATGACAACAAATGGCTTTTCCTGCAGATTATTCTCCAACCTGCGAGAGATGGCTGTAGTTTATCTTTTACTTTAAAAAGGGAACTTCCAGTTTTTATGATGGTTTCCAAAATACCCTCTCTCCTTATCACTGACCAGTGCTGAAATGTGACAGCATAACCCTTTGTAATATTGGTGAACTGTCAGTAATGGGTGAGAAAATTAATGCCAGAGGCTAAGTTTTAGTATCCATGACTTGCTGCCTGCATAGAAACAGTACATAACAAAACTCTTTCTGCAATTAATATCCCTTCCAATAAGACACTTCAGAATGGCTAAAAAAAGTGCTAGGCTATAGCCATAAATATTTTCAAGATATAATAAGATTCTTTTGAAACTATATAATTTGTTTAAGAGCATGTCCACTTCACCACCAGAGGAGAGAACACCCTAAATTGGGTGTACATTAATGTCCCTGATGTGTACAAAGTTGTCTCTCCCTCTTCCCCCCCCGCCCCCCCCATCCCATCCTTTGGAGACTTGGATTACATATTTCTCCTGCTTACCATGGCATACAGTCCACCAGCAAAATTAACAAAGCCTGTTCGCAGGATGATCTGAACATGGCCAGGCAGGGGGTGGAGGGGGATGTTGGTTGGGATGTTGGGGGGGGTGTTTTGGGGTGCACAGCAGTGGGACTGCTTTGTGACTACCGACTTGAGCAGTTTCAGTTTTTGAGGTGACGGCCACCTCCAAGGGCCTTGTAAACATTGAGGAGTATACAAACTCAGTGATTGGCTACATTAGCAAGTGCACTAAGGATGTTATGGAGTTCAAATGCTACACAACCAGGGCTAGCCAGAAACCATGGTTCTCAGAGCTCGTGATGCTACCTTGACAATGTGGCACTCAGAACAGTCAGGCCTGAACTTCTCCTGTGCATTCCAGAATGTAAAGCATCGATATGCACAAAAGATTCACAGGCAGATGTGCGACACTAACGAGACAAGGTGCATGTGGCAAAGGATCAAAATGATATCAGACCACAAGACAATCTTGTGAGTCGAAGAAAGCAATGCATCTCTTCCACAGAGACCAAACATCTTCTATGATTGTTCTGGGATTGTTGTCTAGAGAGGGCTTACAACATCAGTGAGGACCGCTAATACCCCACATGCAGCATCTTCCAGCTTCTTGCGCCACGAAAGAGGTACAGGAATATCAGAACCAGAACCACCAGGATGAGAAACAGCATCTTCCCATGGGCAGTGAGACTGCTGAATAGTTGATGAATTGCTCATACAAACCCTTCTGTGACTCTACTATTTATTCAACGATAGTATTAATATCAGTATATATGTACTGTGCATTGGTATAATTTTTCTGTATGTGTGTTATGTCTGTGTGTGTGTTTGCAGTATTTTACATCGAGGACCAGATAACATTGTTTCATGGCATTGCATTTGTAGAATTCGATGATAAATAGCCTTGAACTTGGTCAGCAAATGTTCTATGCTATCGCTTACTGTGAAATTTACCAAGTACTTTCACTGGCATTGTGATGTAACCGCAAAAAAATATTTTTATCTGGTCCTTGCTATTTTTCAGCAAATATATCTGTCGAAGTTTGCTTGGATGTTTGGAAATGTATGGTTCTGGTATCCATTGGATAATTAGATGTATCTAAAATCATTTGCAAATAAGTATCTGATTTTTCCTTGTGCTTAAAGTGATATACATTTCATCTTTAAAAGTGTAGGATTCATAATATATGGTGGCTGAGAAAAAAAAACTCGTCTTATATTCTGTCTTCTCAAGCATGTGATGTCTGTCAAATCACCTGCCTGTAAGGAGATGTTCATTTTGATTAAAAGCTTAAAGTCTGGTTAATGTTTCATGACTGCTGGCAGTACCATAGATTGCTGTTTTTTTGTAACCCAGAAGCTTCATCACAATTAGTAAAGTCAGGTGATGTAAAGAGCAGAATAATTTAAAGAACAAGTCAGTTCAGTTTCAGCACTGTTTCTTGAAATGCTCCCGTTTATACATGAAGGGGCACATCATTTAAATTCTGAAATATAATGTGGAGCACAGTACATTAATTTTAAATTGTATATCTTTAATCTTATGCAGAAATGATATTAGTCACCAATGAACTTATTTATCTATTCATATTAAAAAACCGTACAGATCTCTTTTTATCCCATTTCATACAAGCAAGAGAAAGCTTTTCATATGCTATTAATGCATAGGTGAACTGCATGGATGACATTTTTATTCACATTCAATTTTTTTTGTGAACCGATGTTTAAATTAAAACATGAAGCTTCGATATTATTTCATCAACTGCTTGACTTTAATTTCAATAGGGTTAATAGATAAAGCTATTTGAAGTCAGCTGATGATTAAAATATTGCTGACATTACAGCAATCGTTATTTTGACTCTTTAAATCCTCATGGAGTAAAGGATAATTTTCAAGAAGTTTCCAACATTGTCATCAGAAACGCACATCTTCAGTGAAATTGACTCATGCCAGAGGAGAAAAAACAGTTAACACAATATATTTCGAATTGAGACCATCATGATGAAGTCCATGTCCTAGAAGTGCAAATAGTTTGATCTTTACTGTGCACAGCTACAATTGTGCTACCTGCCCAGAATTGTCTACTTGGTAAAATTGTTGCCATGCGGCTCCAGTGAATCATTGAACCTGATGCTGTCTGCATGGAATAGGTATGTTCTCCTTGAAACTGAGTGCTTTTCTCCTGGGTGTTCCTCTGTCCAGCCATATGCCAATAAATTGGGGTTCAGTCAGTTAATTGTAGTTTCAGAGGAATAAGGTTCAAAAATAATTTCTTTGATGCACTCTCTTCTATCATACTAATACTATTAAAAGACAACAAAAAAAATGGCTCTAGTACTCACAAATGTGCCCAATCAGTTCCTAACTGGCAATTAATGTACATATCTCAGATTATAGATTTATTGTCAGAATACATACATGACATCACATACAATCCTGAGATTCTTTTACCTGTGGCCGTGGCAGAATTACCACTAATTGGTAGTGCAAAAAATTAACTGTACACAGCATGAAAAGATAAACGATCAAAAGAACTGTAAACAGATAACAAATGCAAACAAATTGTCTGTGCAAAGCAGGGAGAACAAAGAAAATCAATAAAGTGCTCAAGTAAGAGTTCTTAAATTAGTCCCTGATTGAGTTTGTGGTTGAAGAGTCTGATGGTGGAGCAGCAAGAAGAGGGCATGTGCTGGGTGGTGTGGGTCTTTGATAATTGCTGCTGCTCTTTGATGGCATTGTTCCCTGTACATGTACTCATTAGAGGGGAGGGTTTTGATGTCCTGGGCTGTGTCCACTATCTTTACCCTCAGGGGTATTGGTGTCCCCATACCTGACTGTGATGCAGCCTGTCACCACACATCTGTAGAAGTTTGCCAGGGTTTCTGATGTCATACCAAACCTCCTTAAACTTCTGAGGAAGTAGAGGCGCTGATGTGCCTTCTACACAATGCCATTGGTGGTTTGAGTCCAGGAAAGATACTCCGAGGTCATGACTCCCAAGAACCTAAATGTGCTCACCCTCTCCATCTCTGATCCCCCAATGATCACTGGATCGAACACCTATGACTTTCCTTTCCTGAAGTCAATAATTAGCTCCTTAGTTTTGGTGACATTGAGTGCAAGGTTGTTGTTGGTGCACCATTCAGCCACGTTTTCAATCTCCATCCTGTATGTTGACTCACCCCTTACTTTATACAACCCATTACCCTGGTATTGTCAGCAAATTTGTAGATGGTGCTATTGCCATACCGAGTCACACAGTCATAGGTGTAAAGTGAGTAGAGCAGTGGGCTAGGAACACAGCCCTGTGGTGCTCCAGTCCTGATGGAGATTGTGGAGGAGAAGTTTTTACTAAAGAGCATCCTGATGTATGTATGCATCTTTGCTGTCCAGATGATCCAGGGCTTTGTGTAGGGCCATTGAGATGGCATGGTACCCAGGTGGTGATGTAACCAATGCCAAAGAGAAAACAAGTATGGGCAAGATTTTGACAGTAATTGTTCTGGATTAAATTCCTTCCAGCATGGTTCTCAGGCAATTAAGAATTAAATATATTATTGTGGTGGTGTGAGCAGTGTAAGAAGCACAGCCACCGCGTTGAGGGTCGATTATGACTGTTTTATTTGAATCTGGCATGTTCCCCTTTAAGGGCAGCGTTGGTTTGGTCACCATGTGTGTGATGACGTCACCACACTGCCTGGGGCGCGTGCCATGTGGGAGGTTTGACTGAGGAAGAAATCCCCGATGGCGCCATCTTCCTAGGACTGCCCCGCCACATGGCGTTACAAGCGGGGCTGGTTCGCCCTGAGAAAGTTCGCCGCCACATTATATTCTTTCTTGATAGAGAAGAAGTAAAATGAGCATGTGACATCAAAATGTTGCAATGTTCTCAAAATGAAGGATTCATTTTTCAAGCCTTGATTTTCATCGGAACTAGGAGAAGTTGGCAGATAATATTTTCTATGGATCCCCAAATTGACAAAAAGCTTTAGATGGAAGATCTACACAACTCCAGGAGAAATGGTTAGAGCCAAGATATAATATTACACAAAATTGCATCTAGTCTGCCGTAAGGCAAAGATTCGCCATCAGCACAAATGGCCCTTCACCCCTTGCAGTCAGAGAAAGAGAAGCAAAAGAGAGACCCATCAGAGTCACTGAATGTGCATTGATTCCCCTCCAGTCATGTAGTAGCCATGTCAACCTCACAGATTCCAGTCCAAAATGATGGTAACCCAAGCTCCCAATCCAAACCTCCGACATGATCAGGAAGCCTTCAGTGCCCTCAGCCCCCTCTAGCATCCCTGTTCCAAAACCTGGTATCCTTTCAGCTAGTCTCAAGCCAGTCTCTAGACATCTGCAGCCTGGCGAGAGTCCTTTGACCGCAAGTTGCCAGCAGCTTGCAGCCTGGGTGAATTCCTCACTTTGAGTCACCATCTACTTTCTGTCTGTGTGTTCTTCAGCTGCAGAGGCCTTCACCAAGGTCATTGTCCTGTATGGTTGTCTACTCTGCTTACTTTCACAAACGGAGCTGGGGGGGGAGAGGGGTGGGTGTGGTGTCCCCATTTTCTGGTGCCCCTGTGCCAGACCTCTGCTTCCCTGGAGTCTGTAACCCTTCAATGCCACTGCCGTACATAGGCACCACCATTTTGGGCCCAGACTATGCAATCACAGAATTTTAAAATAAACTACCGTTGGCTCCTTTAACAATCATGTATGGAGTCATTGGTAATTGGACTGGGTGGTAGATCCCAGCAGAGGAGCACTGTGTCTCCGCTCCCTGCTCTCTGTGGGTCTGCTTGAATCACATATCAGTCCTGCTAACCCAGACCACTGGCAGAATGACCAAAACCAAAGTGAACAAAAGTTCACAGGGAGATCAAACCATGACCCGGTGTGTGTGGTGGGGGGGGGGGGGTGGGGGGGTGGATGTATGCTACAGAACTGCTTAAAGACTTTGGATGGAGCTGTTTAAGGGAGGTAGTCACCTAAAATGATCACGTCAACATCGAGGAATACACAAACTCAATGACCGCCTATATTAGCAAGTGCACTGAGGATGTCATGGAGATCAAATGCTTCACAACTAGGGCTAACCAGAAATCATAGTTGGATTGAGAATTTCATATGCTTTTCAGAGATTGTGATGCTGCTTCTAGGGCAGGGGACAAGGTGGCACTTAGATCAGACAGAGCTGAAATCTCCTGTGCAATTCTGAAGGCAATGTGGGGGGGAATGCACAGAAGATCCACAGACAGTTGTGCAGCACTGGCAACGTGAGATGCACGTGGCAAGGGATCAAAACTATAACAGACCTTGCAAGTCAAAGACAAAACGCCTCCTTTCGGACAGTCTGAACATCTTCTATGCTTGGTTCAACTAGAACAGGCTGACACCATAGAAAGCTCCTTTTCCACTGATAAAGCGGCCCCTTGCATAGCTGTAGCTGAGGTAAAGAGAATTCTATCCAAGGTGAGCCCATGCAAGGCATTATAAGAAGGATGTGGAAGCTATGGAGAGGGTGCAGAGGAGATTAACCATTGGTGTTGCCTGGATTGGAAAACATCTTATGAGGCAAGGTTAGCAGAGCTGGGACTTTTCTCTTTGGAGCATAGAAGGATGAGAGGAGACTTAATAGAGGTCTACAAGAGTATGAGAGGCATAGAGAAGATGGACAGCCAGCGCCTTTTTCTTAGGACAAGAATAGCAAACACCAGAGGACATATGTACAAAGCGAAGTGAGGGAAGCTTAAGGGAGACATCAGGGATCATATTTTGTGGGTGCCTGGAATACCTTGCCAGTGATGGTGGTGGAGGCTGGAACATTAGGGCCATTTAAGAGACTCTTAGGCAGGCTCATGGATGGAAGAAAAATAGAGGGTTATGGGGTAGGTAGGGTTTAGTATTTTTTAAGGAATATATTGGCCAGCACCAAATCAAGGGATGAAGGGCTATACTGTGCTGTAGTGTTCTATGTTCTATGTTAAGGCAATGGGACCAGACCACATACCTGGTCGGGCACTGAAGAACTGTGCAGACCAACTGGCAGAGGTCCTTACTGAGTTCTTCAACACATCTTTGTAGCTGCTCATTGTCCTCATGGATTTCAAGGCAACCACCATTATCCTGGCACCAAAGGAGAGGACTGTAGCAGGTCTCATTGACTGTGGCCCAGTGCCACTGACCTCTACTATTATGAAATGCTTCGAGCATCTGTTGATGGAGTGCATCAAAGCGCACCTCGTAGAAACACTGGATCCATTTAAATTTACTTACAGATGGAACCATTCCACTGTTGATGCAGTAGTATTGCCCCTTCACCACATTCTGTCTTTTCTTCTTTGGCTTGGCTTCGCGGACGAAGATTTATGGAGGGGGTAAAAAAGTCCACGTCAGCTGCAGGCTCGTTTGTGGCTGACCAGTCCGATGCGGGACAGGCAGACACGATTGCAGCGGTTGCAAGGGAAAATTGGTTGGTTGGGGTTGGGTGTTGGGTTTTTCCTCCTTTGCCTTTTGTCAGTGAGGTGGGCTCTGCGGTCTTCTTCAAAGGAGGCTGCTGCCCGCCAAACTGTGAGGCGCCAAGATGCACGGTTTGAGGCGTTATCAGCCCACTGGCGGTGGTCAATGTGGCAGGCACCAAGAGATTTCTTTAGGCAGTCCTTGTACCTTTTCTTTGGTGCACCTCTATCACGGTGGCCAGTGGAGAGCTCGCCATATAATACGATCTTGGGAAGGCGATGTACCACCTGGAGAATGATGCCTCATACTCCAGACTAACATTTATTGTCTTCAGCTCGGCATTTAATACAATCATACCCCAAAGGCTCGTGGACAAGCTACTGCTACTGGGACTCAATACTTCTATCTGTAATTAGATTACGGACATCATAAGGGAAGGGCCATGGTTGTTCTGGGCTGGGAGCAGAACATCGAGCACCATCACTCTGAGCACTGGAGCACCTCAGGACTGTGTGCTCATCCTGCTCTGGTTCAAGCTACTGCCCCACAACTGTAATGCTAGATGCAGCTCCAACAGCATCATCAAGTTGGTAGATGACACGACTTCATCAACTTCAACTTGGCCTCATCAGCAACAACGATATGTCGCACTGCAGAGGTGGAAAATCTCACGAAATGGTGTGAGAATAACAACCTGAGTCTCAACGCAGACAAGACAAAGAAGATTAATGTGGATTTCAGGGTCTGGAGGTGACAACCCTCCATTACACATTAATAGCTTGATGGAGGAGAGAGAGTAGAGAGCACCAGATTCCTGGAGTCCTCTTATCCTGACCACACATCTCCTCACTTGTCAATAAGGAGCAACAGCGACTGCATTTCCTGAAAAGACTGAGGCGGGCAAGGCCGCCAGCCATCATCCTGTCAACTTTCTACAGGAACTCTATTGAGAGATTCTCAGCTGGCTGCATCTCAGTGTGATACGGTTGCTCTAGAACAGTAGTTTTCAACCTTTTTCTTTCCACTCACATACCGCCTTAAGTAATCCCTATGCCATAGGTGCTCTGTGATTAGTAAGGGATTACTTAACATGGTATGTGAGTGGGAAAAAAGGGTTGAGAACCACTGCTCTGGACCCAATTGTAACTGAAATATTTTGCTGGAGAAAAACTGTCATTGGCCCATTTCCTTTGGAGTTATGAAACAGTGCACATAACGAGTCAATTAGGTACGATTAAAATAGTGGTTTTCAAACTTTTTCTTTCCACTAACATACCACCTTGAGCAATCCCTTACTAACCACAGAGCACCTATGGCATAGGGATTTATTAAAGTGGTATGAAAGTGGAAAGAAAAAGGTCAAAACTGCTCTAGATCATTAGATAGGAGATCGATCCACAAGACCATAAGAATGGCAGTGAGGATTTCTAGTATCTCCCTCCCCTCCATCAACCTGATTTACCTTGATCATTATCTAAAGAGGGCCCTCAAATTCAATGAGAACCCCTACCACCAGTAATCAGCATCTTTCAGCTGCTCCCATCGGGAAAGAGATACAGGAGGATCAGAGGCAGTTCCACCAGGCTGAGGAACAGCTTCTTCCCATGGGCAGTGAGAATGGTGAATGACTGATGAACTGTTGATACAAATCCTGCCGTTTATTGAACAATAATATTTATTTACTTTAATATTTGTATATTCAGACTCTGCATATATATTGATTGTCTGTATGTATGTTTTCTCTGCATGTATACTTGCAATATTTTATATCAAGGAACGTTGAATACTGTCTCACTGTGTTGTCTTATACAATCAGATGAATTTATACCATTTTAACCATATCAGAACCTATTCCCTTAATAATTATTTAATTTTGTGTTTGTTGCTTCTATACCAGAAATGGATCTCCAGCTGAATTTATGTTTTGAATTCAAAGTAGCTCATATGCAAAAGTTCAATGTTTACATAGCACTCAAACTTATTGAATTGGTTGTTTTATTTCCACAACTAGTGTCTTCATTATAGAACTTAATGTTAATAGCAACCTTATTACTGAAAAGTACAGCAGAGTACAGGCCTTTCAGCCCAGAATGTTGTGTTGACTGATATAAACCTACTCCTTGATCAATCTCATCCTTTCCTCCAAGTCCATAATCCCTATTTTACTTAAATTCATGTGCCTATCGAAATGTGATTTTAAATGCCCTGATGTATCCACCTCAACCACTACCTCTAGCATTGCATTCCAATCACTGTGTAAAAAAAACCTATCTCTGGTGCCTCCCTTAAACTTTCCTCCACTTTCTGGTATTGGCCATTGCTGCCATGGTACAACGATATATTTTTTGGCATAGAGCACAGTTGCAGGCCCTGTTGGCCCATGAGCCCATGCTGTCCAATTGCACACAGTTAACCTTCAACCCCCCCCCCCACAATGTTTTGAAGGGTGGGAGGAAACCGGAGCAACTGGAGACATGGAGACAATGTACAAACTCCTTCCAGATAGCACTAGATTCGAACCAGGGTCACCGGTACCATAAGAGCTTTGCTATGCTAGCCATGCTACCCTTAATGACTATTCATTCTATTTACACCCCTCATAATATCATGCATCTCCATTAAGTTGCATCTTATCGTCTATGGCTCCAAAGAGAAAAGCCCTAGCTCTGGGAATCTTTCCTCTTTAGACATTAGGTAGCATTTTGGTAAATCTTCACTGCACCTTTTCTAAATTTCCAATGCTTCCCATAATGAGATGACTAAAACTAAACACAATACTCTAAGTGTAACTAAACTCTAACCAGTTTAAAGAGCTTAAACATTAACCTGCGGCTCTCGACCTCATTCCTGAACCATGAAGGCTAACATACCACATAACTTCTTAACCATCACATCAGCATGCGCAGCGACTTTGAAGGATTTATGGATTTGGACCCCAAGATCTCACTGTTCATTCACACTGCTAACCATCCTGACATTAACTGTGTACTCTGCCTTCGTATTCAATCTTCCAAAGTGTATCACTTCATACTTTTCTGAAGTGAACTCCATCTGCCACATCTCCACCCAACTCTGCACCTTGTAGTAGCATATGACAACCCTCTACACTCTCAACATCTCCAACTTTTATGTTATTTGCAAACTAACTGATGAACTCTTTCACTTCCTTAACCAAGCCATTCATAAAGATCATAAAGAGCAGGGCCCCAGAACAGATCCCATCGCAACACCACTAGATACCGACTTCCAGTCAGTGACACCCGTGTACTACCACCCTCTGCCTTTGTGGGCTTATCAATTCTGAATTCATGAAGCCATGTCTTCATGAATTTGGTGCCTCACTACTTTCTGATGAGTCTACCATGGGGAATCTTGTCAAACTCTACAAAAATCCATATATACCAGATCCACCTTCATCAATATGTTTTGCTACGACCTCAGAAAAGCTCAATTAGGCTTGTGTGGAATGACTTGCTCTTCACATAACCAAGTTGACTATCCCTCATTAGACTATCAAGGAGGGACAGTTGAGTGGTGACATCAAAAAACTACAAAATTTATCATATTCGAATAAATCATTTGAATTTCTTTCTAATACTCCAGGAGTCTATACATAGAACATACTAGCTATTATTTTGAAACTCGTTCAGTAGTGTCAATCCAACAGCCTTGCACCCAATGGTAGTAAAACCAAGGAGATGATTGTGGACCAGGAAAAAAAATGAGTCTGTCCTCATCGAGGGCTCAGTAGTGGAGAGGGTGTCAACATTTTCAAGGATCTATCCTGGAGCCTCTGTGTCGATGCAATCACAAAGAAGGCTTGCCAGCCTTTGAGAGATGTTTTAGGAGATTTGGTATGTCACCGAAGCCTCGAAAGCTTCTACAGGTGTACTGTGGAGAGCATTCTGTCTGGTCGCATCACTGTCTGGTACAGAGGTGCCAATGCTCAGGACAAGAAAACATTCCAGAGGATTGTTAATTTTTCTTGGAACATCATGGGCACCAGACTTCACTCATCAAGGACATCTACAAGAGTCGGCATCTTAAGAAAGCAGCTTCTATCTTCAAAAACCCTCACTGATCAGTCCATGCCCTCTTCACCCTGCTACCATCGAAAAAAAGATACGGGAGTCTGAAGACGAGCACTCAGCGATATAAGGACAACTTCTTTTCCCCCTCTATCAGAACCCAGAATGAACAATGAACCAAAGATACCTTGATGAAAGGCTCAAGCCTGAAACATTGGTTGTGTATCTTTATCTTTCTAAATAAAGGACACGGTTTAAGTTTCTGCTGAGTTTCTCCACCATTGTGTTCTTTCAGACCTATGAGTTTTTACCAATGAACTATAGCGACTGCCTCACTTTGATTTTTTTCTTGCACTATTTTTTAATTCATTTTGTAAGGAAGTTCATATAAATGTTTGCACTGTCATATTGCCACAAAACAAAGAATTTTGGGGTGTTCACGACAATGAAATTCCGATTCTGATTCAGTGTTGACAGGACATGATGTTAAAAACAGCAAGGAATTGAATAATCACTTGTTTGTCTGAGTAATAGCATTGGTTGAAAAGAAGAAGATCAAAAAAGGCACCAGGAAACGTAAAAGTAGGGCCAGATACATTGAGAAATATATTTGCATCTGCCAACCTTTCTGTCCACAAGACTAATTTGGTCAAATTGTAATATTTCAGCTAAAGGTGACACATCCAAAATAAAGCCATCATCTTGATACTTTTCTCCTTCCTGAACTAGAACTTGAACCTCATGACTTGGAGGTGAGTATGCTGATATCTTGCAGCACAGTCACATGGCTAGTAGTGCCAGTGCTTCACAGTGCCTGAGATACATCTGCAATTCTCACTTCACATGCCATCAGCGTGGGGCTTGCACATTCTCCCTGTGACCCCCATGGGCTCCTCCAGGCTCTCTGGTTTCCTTCCACCTACCAAAGATGGGTTTGATGGTCGGCTAATTGGCCAGAGTAAATTGCTCCCCATGCGTGGTGAGTGGTAAAAATCTGAGAGTAATTGATAAGAATTTGAGGAGAATAAAATGGGAAACAATGAAGGCTTAGTGTAAGGGGTCAGATGGTCAACATGGTCTCAATGGGCTGAAGGGCCTGTTCCCCTGCTGTACATTTCTATGACTGGGAAAGACAGCAATGCTGAAAGCTAATAAGCAGCTATGAAAAAGACAGTTATCTCCAATCAATAGAATCATACCTTAGTCTTTCCACAAAGCCTCAGCTAATGTATTCCTTAGAGCTTGCCTTGATTCAAATTGCAGTACCTGTAGCATGTAAAGTGAAGTAGTGGCCGTGCACACGTTGTCTTAATTAATAATCCTTCCAACTTGTTCATTGCTTACGTTCAAATGTGAGATGGAAATATTTGAAATTTTGAAACTTTTCCATTAGGAGACAAGAAAGAGTGTATTTTTTCGTCAGCTAACTGTTTTTTTTAAACCATCAAGCTGACATGTGTGGAATTAGTTCATCAATAATCAGAAGCCAAGGTAAAGTACATTCCAAAGTGTGACTAATGTGTCTTTTTACTATGAGACTGATCTCTATCAGATTGATTTATGATTTGCCAATTATGCTTCAGTATCTCCAAGGATCTACATGCAGGAAAAATAAATGAACCCTTGCTGCCGTCTTTTCTATAATATCAACAATTCCAATAGGATTTGTGTCTTGATTTTTTTTTTCTTTTGTCAGCATTTGAAGCTATGCGGCTAAGTAGCCGCCAACCTATAGAAAAGTTCGTTTTTGGGGAGCAATTGTTCAGTGATGTCTTTACTGAAATTCATTCTGAAGATCTTAATCATGCTATTGAACATGTTTAAGATGCTCATATTTAAGAATATGCCTCATTAAGCACTGCGTCATGTATTCAACACCAGCTGTAGCACAGAGGCAAGGTTACACATGTTGAACTTTTCTAACCACAAATTTTATTTCGCACCACAGAGCAGAACCATGAGCGGGTAGTTTTTTTTTCAAATCATTTATTTTTCATGACCTAGCTATCACTGGCAAGGCCAGCATTTATTGCCCATCCCATTTTACTGGTGAAGATGCTTCCATAGTGCTACTTAGAAGGGAATTTCAGGATTTAGCTCCAGCAAAGAACTGGTGATGTGTGTCCAAGTTAGGATGACAAGCGACTTGGAGGGGCACCTGAAATCATGCCATTCCCGTTTTGCTACTGCTCTTTTCTTAAATTTTAAATTCTAGCCATTGAAACCCATGCCACCCAATGCCCCTCCCAACCCAGCACGTTTTTGGGGTAGTGGGAGGAAACCGGAGCACCCTAAGGAAAACCACACAGGACATGGGGGGAAGGCCCCAACTCCTTACAGACAGTGGGGGATTTGAACCCGTGTTGCTTTAAGATCTGGAGCTGAATTTACTTCAGAAATTCTAAACTGGGAATTTTTGACTAAGTGCCACTTGTTGGCACTATTGACAACACTTTTGAAAACATTCCTGAAATTGAAAATGGAGGTAACGTGAATTAACTAAATTAGATTAGTGCTTTTTAGGAATCTAGACACACCTGGGCACTTATCCACATGGTTGAATGGGTATTAATGTAACTGCACAGGAACAGTTTGGATTTTCTCTGATCACAGGGTCTTTGTTGCTTCTTGTGTTCGCAGCCTTCTCATGATATTATTTCGAGTGCATTGAATTGGCAGAAGACTGGCTTCCATGATGACAGGAATGTCAGGAGGAAATGCAGGGCCACCTTCTGTTGAACATGGTTGCAAATGGTTCAGCCTTTTCTCTAGCACACACCTGTTGGAACCTCCTCCTCCTGTCAAAGAAATAATTGCCCATGCGCATTCATGTGGCAGAACTGCAGATCTGCAATCTGATCTACTGGTTGTGAAGCTTTGTAATTTGCATGCTGCTTGTCTATTCAACATGGTTTCATGAGGTTGGCCCCTCATTTTTATGAATGGTTAGCTCATTTGCTGGCTGATTCTGCTCCTGACATGAACCAGGAATGTTCCTTGCTTGATAATTTTAAACAGGGGATGTCCCAGGCTATCATATTAAAGATTATTTTGGTGTACAATGCTGCAGTCGCCAACGCTACACTGAGCCATAAAGCACGACGGACGATGCACTTGGTTTGAAAACAAGACTTTGTCAACACAAGAACTGTGCAGAAATGCTCCCATGGACAAATGCCTGAGCCACATGTCAACTGGTGAGGGTTGAGCTCAAGGAGGTTTATCTCTCGTGTTAGTTCACTTATTACCTGCTACAAATCCAAATTGGCGGCTTTGTCCTTCAGGGCTTAACCAGCTCAATAAGAGGAGGTACTTTGAAGCCACTCTTCATGATGAGTAATGCATTTCCTCACCAGAGAACTTTCTGTGCAGAGTTATTTTCAGGCTGTTCCACATGCAGGAGGACTGATGTATTGCTGGGAAGAGCAGTATCTAGAAGGATGTGCATTTGCCTTTAATTTTATTGAATTTTAAATTTATTTACAGCACGGTAGAAGCTGATTCTGGCCATTTAAACCTGTGTCGCCCAATTACGCTCAAATGAACTTACAATCCTGTATGTTTTCAGGAGGAGGGAGCAGCTAGAGAAAACCTATGGGGAGAATGTACAAACTCCTTATAGACAGCACTGAATTCGAACCCTGTTCACTAGCACTGTAAAACCATTGTGCTAACCGCTAGGAGGGGTAGACACTGTGAGAAGCCAGAGGAGTTGGGTGAAATTTTAAATGATTTTTCTTCGTCAGTATTCATTAAGGAAAAGAATATTGTGCCAGATGAAGTGAAGAAATATGGTAGGGAGCTCATGATAAAATAAGAAATAATGAGGAGGTAGTGTTGGCTATATTGAAAATGATCAAGGTAGATAAACCTTCAGGTTTATCCCTTGGATCCGGAGGGAGGGTAGTGAACAAATAGTAGGGGGTCTTGACAGAATTATTTAAAATGCTACTAACCACGGGGGAAGTGCCGGAGGACTGGAGGGTGTATCATGTTGTTCCATTGTTCAAAAAAGGATCCAAAAGTAGACCTGGTAATTATAGGCCTGTAATTCTTATATTGGTGGTGGGAAAATTAATGGAAAGTGTTCTTAGAGATGGTATATACAACTATTTGGAAAGACAGGGATTGATTTGGAGTAGTCAGCACAGTTTTATATGTAGTAGATTATGTTTAACAAATCTTATAGTGTTTATCAGGAGATTACTAAAAAGGTTGATGAGGGGAAGGTGGTGGACATTGTCTATTTGGACTTTCGTAAGGCTTTTGATAAAGTTCCCCCTAAGAGGTTAGTAAGGAAGGTGGAAGCATTAGGTATTAATGATGAAGAAGTGAAATGGATTCATCAATGGTTTGATGGAAGATTCCAGATAGTAATGGTGGAAAATTGTTTATCAAATTGGAGGCCGGTGTTGAGAGGAGTGCCTCAAGGATTGGTACTGGGTCCACTGCTGTTTGTCATATATATTAGCGATCTAGATGATAGGGCGGCAATTTGGATTAGTAAATTTGCAGATGATACAAAGGTTGGCAGTGTTGTGGACAGTGAGGAAGATTATCAAAGCTTATAGGGTTATATAGGACAGTTAGAAGAGTGAGCTGAAAGATGGCAGATGGAGTTTAATACTGATAAATGTGAGGAGCTACATTTTGGTAGGACTAATCAAAATAGGACATACACATTAAATGGTAGACAATTAAGAAATGCAGTGGAACAAAAGGATTTAGGAGTCATGATACATAATTCTCTGAAAATTGAACCAAATGTGGATAGGGTGGTGAAGAAGGCATTTAGTATGTCATAAATCAAAGTATACAACACAGGGGATGGGATGTTATGTTGAAATTGTGTAAGGTATTGTTGAGGCCAAACTGAGAATATTGTGTTCAATTTTGATCCCTGAATTACAGGAAGGATATAAACAGTATAGAGAGAGTGCAGAGGAAGTTTACAAGAATGTTGCTGGGGTTTCAGTGTTTGAGTTACAGGGGTTGAGCAGGCTGGGACTTTATTCCCTGGAGCATACAAGATTGAGGGGTGGTTTGATAGAAGTATTCAAAATTATAAGGGGGAAAATAGGGTCAATGTGGATAGGCTTTTTCCACTGAAAGTGGGGGAGATTCAAACAAAAGGGCATGGATTGAGAAAAGTTTAAGGGAAAATTTCTTTACACAGAGGGTAGTGGGGGTATGGAATAGTTCTGGCAGTGGTGGTAGAAGCTAGATTGATGTTAATATTCAGGATAGGTTGGATAGGTATATGGACAGGGGAAGTATGGAGGGTTACAGGCCAAATGCGGGTCAGTGGGACTAGGTGTGAGATGATGTTCAGCATGCACTAGTAGGGCCAAACTGACCAGTTTCTGTGATGTAAATGGTTATATTGTTACATGAGAGTTGCTGGGATGTAGAGTCAATGTTGAGTACTCTCAGAACTGTCCCCATCCCATGTGTAGAACTATCTTTGGGGTATCTTATCTCCTAAAGGGATAGGAGGCGTCAGGAGGGTAGAGATATATTATAATCCCAATAGGATAATCCCACTGTCGCACAGATCGCAAGTAGGGGACCACCTGTATAGCACAGTAATAGGGCCATTTTAGCCCATGAGCCTGTGGCACCAAATTACACCCAATTAAACTACAATCCCCGGTACATTTCAAACAGTGGGAGGAAACCGGAACCCTCGGGGAAAACTCAGCAGACACTGGGAGAAGGTACTAACTCCTTACAGACAGCTCAGGATTTGAATCCTGATTCCGATTGTTGGCGCTGGAACAACATTGCACAAACAGCCTCACTAACCATGCCACTCCATGAAAGTGAAAGACAATTGGCTCGCTGTTCACTCTGTCCCAGAATGACTATGTTGCTTTAGAAGAATAATAAATATCTTAATAAAATATTCCTGAAAATCCTTCTGGCCACACAATAGTACAATAAGTAGAGCTACTACATCACAATACCTGAGGTCTGAGTTCAATCCTGACCTGAAATACTGTAGTGTGAAGTGTGTACATTCTCACTCTGACCACATGGGTTTCTTGCACATG
The DNA here is from genome assembly GCF_036971445.1 of Narcine bancroftii. Classification (NCBI taxonomy): domain Eukaryota; kingdom Metazoa; phylum Chordata; class Chondrichthyes; order Torpediniformes; family Narcinidae; genus Narcine; species Narcine bancroftii. Next base: position 221,040,678 of record NC_091469.1, on the reverse strand, counting down.
CTCAAGCTTCGTCCCACATCCCTCAATTGTAACATTTAAGAAGAATTTGGACAGGAACATGGTGGGAGGGCTATGGACTGGGTGCAGATCAGTTGGACTAGGCAGAAAAATAGTTTGGCACAGACTAGAAGGCCAAAAGGCCTGTTTCTGTGCTGTAATGTTCGATGGTTCTTTGATTCTATCCCAAAGACATGCAGATTGACAAGTTAATTGGCTACTGTAAATTGCACCTAGTGTGTTGGTGAGAAATCTGGGAGTCACTGAAGAGAATGTGGGGAAAATTAAAACTGGACTATTAGTATAAATGGGAGCAAATTCAATGGACAATGTCTTGCTTCTGCACTTCATCTCAATGATTTGATGTCTAAAATTCTGAGCAATTGCCTTAATAATCATTTGTAGGTACAGTGAAGGAATAATCAGCGAGCTGCTCAATGATAGCTGTTATTGGAACAATCTTCAGTTTCTTGGAAACACCAAAGACTGTTGCTACGAGTCCAGAGGACCCCAAAACCCAGCAGCTATAGATATTCACCACAACAAATCGTTACTTAAACAAAAGTTGTTGTTAATTATCTTTGAACATGAATATAGAATCAAACTTTAACTTATCTCTATTGACTCACTTAACCTACTTAACCCCTTCTAATTCTAAGCACATGTGTGTGTAAGTTTAGCAAAGTTCTTTGGTTCACAGTCTAATCTCACTGGTTGCAAGCAATGCTCATACTGTGCACAGAAGTTAACATTAATAAAGTTCACCAGGCTTTAATGCTTAACAGGTAAATGGTTACCACTCAGAAGGGTTTTTGTTGATTTTCAGAGAGAGAGAGAGAGAGAGAGAGAGAGAGAGAGAGAGAGAGAGAGAGAGAGAGCTTTTCTTGTTCCAGGACATCCACAACTGATTCCTTTTTAATCAGCCACTCCAGTGCTTTGCTGATGAGACTTGCCACCTTCAGAGTTCTCCAGATGATCACCTCTTTCTTTCAGGTCACTACAGAGTCCCTTTCTGTTTCTCCTATTCCAAGGGAAACACCGGACAGCCAATCCTCTCCTTTGGCCAGGCCATCTCCCATAGCTTGCCAGCTTGTCCCTATGGAACTGATCTCTGTGTTTCTCCTCTCTCTCACTCACTCCAACCAACTCTCAGAGCAAAGTCTGTTTTTTTTTTCTCCTCTCTGCCTGCAAAGATCACATGACCTTCCAGACAGTAAGTTCTGTTTTCCAGACAAAGCTGCCACTGCATGTTGTTACATTGTTGCCTTTTGCAAATAACAACCATCATGAATCTGAACACTCTTGCAAAATCTCCTGCAAAAGTTCTGTGTTTTAAAGTGTTTGTGTGCGACTTGCTCTAACAAACCTTTCCCAATTTATCTCCCAAACACCTTTTATGTATTCTGTCACACTGTGAATGGTGGAATTTAGAGCAAAAGAACAAACAGCTGGAGGGACTTGATGGTTCCAGTGGCTTCTGTGAGGGAAAGAAATGTTCAAAGTTTCAGATCATTCAAGTCACAGATTTATTTTCTTTACCAAAGTGGTATCTTACATTAAACAAAAACTGCACTTTGCTTCAGTTCAAAACCTAGTCTTGAGCACCTCAGAAACATTTTTAAGCATCCAGAAGAAACTGTACCCGTTGTGTTTTTATTAACATACTGTAAGATACAGAGAGAAAAGCATGGATTCTAGAAAAAAAACACAGAAATGCTGGTGGAACTCAGCAGGTCTCGTAGCGCCCATAGGAAGTAAATATATTACCGACATTTCGAGACTGAGCCCTTCTTGAAAGTATAAGCAAAGTACTAAGAAGATGTGTGGATAACAACTGGAGAGAGAAAGGTGGAAGAATGGGATGGAGAGGACAGGAAGATGTCTCGATTCTAGAGTTTATTGTAATCTATAGTAATACTATAATGGATTGGAAACATGTTGATAGGTATGTCAATAAGAATGTGCAATTTTTGAAACATGGTTTTAGTTAACTGAAGACAATTGATATTTCTTCTTTTCTTTGGCTTGGCTTCGCGGACGAAGATTTATGGAGGGGGTAAAAAGTCCACGTCAGCTGCAGACTCGTTTGTGGCTGACAAGTCCGATGCGGGACAGGCAGACACGATTGCAGCGGTTGCAGGGGAAAATTGGTTGGTTGGGGATGGGTGTTGGGTTTTTCCTCCTTTGCCTTTTGTCAGTGAGGTAGGCTCTGCGGTCTTCTTCAAAGGAGGTTGCTGCCCGCCAAACTGTGAGGCGCCAAGATGCACGGTTTGAGGCGATATCAGCCCACTGGCGGTGGTCAATGTGGCAGGCACCAAGAGATTTCTTTAGGCAGTCCTTGTACCTTTTCTTTGGTGCACCTCTGTCACGGTGGCCAGTGGAGAGCTCGCCATATAACACGATCTTGGGAAGGCGATGGTCCTCCATTCTGGAGACGTGACCCATCCAGCGCAGCTGGATCTTCAGCAGCGTGGACTCGATGCTGTCGACCTCTGCCATCTCGAGTACTTCGACGTACTTCGATATTTAACAACACATCAATAACATAACTATGGGATATATTTACATTTCAATACCAGGGCACTAAATAATACTGCAAATGACTTGACATTCCCTGAGACCTAGCTTGAAAATCCATCTTTTAATTCCTTTCTATATCATTGAATCTTGCTAAACACCCAGCTGCTAAATTAGTTATTTTTGTCAATTTAAATTAACAATTTGAAATTCAATTGATGTTATCCATGCAGTAACTCATTCCGTAATTCAGAGCAAAGCGTGGAAGATATTTATAAAAATAGATGATTCACATAAAGTGCTCAGACTTCTGAAAAAATACTGTCATTAATGAAGATAATTGGCAGCAAGTTAAGGATATTTAGCAAGTTTGGCATCACAGAAATAGATGTTTAAGAAATAATTTGAATTTGCATGAATTCTGCAAAGAAGGGGTTGAAATTATAATTTTAGATTTTAAATTAAGACATACAGCTTGGTAATAGTCCGTCCCACCCAATTACACCCAATTGACCTACAATCCCTGGTACGTTTTGAAGGCTGGGAACAAACCGGAGCCCCCAGGTAAAACCCATGCAGACACACATGTTACGTATCAGACAACAGCAATAGAAATGAACCCAGAGAGTGTTATATTTAAAATAATATTTTAATTATTAATCAACAATAATATAACACCTTATCTAATTTATCTAAACTATCTCCCAACTATGCACAAATATATTTATGTATGTGTGGAATACCCCAAACTACTACAGCTCAAGGCACAATTTTTGAAAGGCAGTTCAAAGTTCCAACTCAGAAATTCAGTGTTGAAATGTAGGCTTGAAATAGATGCAACATGCAGGCCTTAGATGGATGGGACACACAAACTTTACAAGCAGTTCATGAAGTGGGTGGGAGAGACCAGGGATGACAGAATGTTTATTACAACTCATGAAATCCTTGTTGAGGTGCTTCCAGCGAAATATCCTGTTTAGATGTGTGACAACCAAAACTCCCCCCTTCTTTTGTGTAGAGTACACGAAACGAGAGTTGCTCACAAAGCTTCCAAAACCCTTTCCGTGGATCAACCAAATTCAAGTAACCCTCAAGATGGTCACAATCCAAATGCAGTATTTCTTCTGCTTCCAGAACACTTTCCGTGGGTCAGGCAATCAAAGTGACCTTCACTTTTTGGTCACAGAGTGGTATTCTCATTCCCCAATTACCGGGAGAAATCAGACACTGCCTATCACTACAAGAAGCCACAGACAGAACAGTATCCCTTCAAAGGATGCTTCTCCAAGTACTGACTCTTCAAAATTGGCCATACTCATTCTCGTATAACATGGGGAAATTAGACACACACCACACACGAGGCCACCTTCAGTATTGTATTACTTCCAAGAGCACTGCTCCACAGTACTGCTTCCTCAAAATGCCCCCCCATTCCCCTATAACACAGAGAATTCAGACAAATTGTCTATTATCACACGAGGCCACTTCAGCACAATGTCCCTTTAAAAGATGGTTCTTCAAGTGCTTCTTCCTCAAAATGGCCCCTGAGCAAAATAGTGTACTCATGTTGGTCATATGGTCTATGCACATGGGTTTTCCCAGGGCCTCTTCCTCTCTCTTCCAATGTATCCAATTTAGGGACACACTGTCTTCAACCTGCTGTCAGTTCACATTACTCTCCAAAGCCTGCAGGGTTTAATTAAATTTGTTCTCTTAAACTGACAGTCCCACACAAAGGAAAATGGACTGAAAAATGGGACCACAAAATACCTCCCTCCAACAAAGAATATTTTGAGCTGTGAGAGCAAAATTTTAACTGTAACCCACAATGTTGGAAATAATACATTCACTATATGACATAATACATCAAATAGAAAAAAAAATTAAAAAAGAAAAATAGAAAAAAAACAATGAAAGAAAATAACTCCCCACTAATATAACCCCTCTTTCTAAACAAAGTTAACTTGTATAAATTATGAAGATATAGATTGAGTAACGGCCTCCAGATACCAGACAGGGAGCCTCCTGTGCATTTGTACATCTTAAAACTTCATTTTATGATAATAATCCATAAATGGGTCCCATAACTTATCAAATTCAAACTTTGCATCTTTAATATTGTATCTATTATTTCCAAACTTAAATAAGACATAATATCATGTAACCATTGAATAATTTAATTTTCCTCTTACATTATGCCACTTTTGCAATGTAGCCAGAGTTTGAGGGCCACAGAAAAAGGATGTGAAGAAAGGAATATTTAGGACTTTTGAATAATATAAATATGAATTATGGTGGTAAACTAATAACAAAATATTGCCATACAATGCATATGCCATGATTACCTCTGTAGCATTAAATTTAATGTTATGCTGAAATGTCACCAATTTATCATTTTGCCTCAATCTTCAATCCCTCCAAGCTGAAGCAGGAGAGTATCAGTACTGGGAATGGCAGGGAAATGGAAGGATGAAATGCACAGGAAGCTTCATGCCCATTGCCATTTTTTGGCAAGCAGATATCTGGCAAGTGAAATGTCCCAGTTTGGAAAAAAATGAGGCACTAGCTACATTATTTAAATCATCTTAAAAGTTTTAAGGAGCCTGAAAAAAATGTTATTCACTGCAGCGTGGACTTCCCACAAAGATGGAAACCTGATTGCGAATGGTCGCATTCACCCAATATAAATTTACCATCTCATATGAACCATCATTCTCCCTGCACTGCATTAGGGTCTTTCGCTCTTTCACCAAACCTGATCTACTCCTTTCCCCACATCTTCTCAACTGCTAACTATCTTCCAAGGGAGAAGCAAATCAAATACCTGCATTGATTGTCTGAGGCACAAAATGTGCAGATCATGCTTGAATTGTACAAACCATTAGATAGTCAATAAGTCGGGTACTCTGATCACAACATACAAGAAGGTTCCTGGGTGGAGGGATGGTTCGAGAACTTCTTCAATGGTTATGTAGTTGTGGCAGAAATCATGACACCTCTGGTAGAGTACTTGAAGGGTTATGAATGAAGAATTGGAAATCATCTTACTGAAAACTACTCTAAAGTGTGGCAATAGTTAACGTAGCAGTTAGTACTATGTTATTACAGCTCCAGCAACTCAGGTTTGAATCAAGCGCTGTCCTTAAGGTGTTTGTACATTCTCCCTGTGAGTGCTTGGGTTTCATTTGAGTGTCCCGGTTTCTTCCCACCCTTCCAAATGTATGGGGTTGTAGGTTAATTGGTGTATTTGGCTCAGCATGGCTCATGGGCCAGAAATGCAAGAGGTAAAAATGACAGGATTCTAAAAGAACAATGGGCTTGAGGGCACCTGTAATATTTGAAACAAGGTCAATGAACGTGTTACATAAATCTATACAAAGGGTGTGATTTAGTGGCCATTACAAAAACATGGTTGTAGGGAGGAGGTAATTGGAAATTAAAATATCTGGGCTAAAGGTTGCTAAGCTCTCTGGCTCAGATGGAATGCATCTCAGGATACTGAAAGAAAATGCAGACGTTATAGTCAAGGAATTTTCATGATAATTTACTGGACTTTTGTGAGATCCTGGTGGATTGGAAGACAACAAATATCATGCCTCTAATTAAAAGAAGAAGCTGTAGTATAAGCCAGTTAGCTTAAAGTCTGTAATGGGGAAATGTTTGAAGCTATCATTGAGGAAGAATTGGTGAGACATCTAGATTGATATTGTCCCATCAGGTAGACACAGCATGGATTCAGGAATGGAAGGTCATATTTGTTAAATTTACTGGATTTATTTGAGTATATAATGAGTGCAAATGGATAAAAGGGAACAGGTGGAGGTGGTGTTCTCGGTTATCCAAAAGGTGTTCGATGAGATGATGCATAAAGAAATTCCTAAGGGAAGGATGCATGGATTTGGGGGTACTGTATTAGCATGGATATGGGAAGAGACAGAGCTGGGTTAAGCATATGTATCTCTGGTAGGAAATCGATGTTGAATAGAATGTTACAGGACTTAGTGCTGGGCTCACAACTGTTCATAATATTAATGATTTGGAAGAGAGGACTGAAAGCAAGGACTTCACTTCTGCTTTCCACAGATTTCAGTAGGAACTGCTGAGCATTATCTAATGATGTGGCCCATGTTGTGCTGTTTCTCAGGTGAGCCCCAAGTCTTCACAAATGAAGGCATCTGCTCGAGCAACAGCACTCCTCCTCTCTAAGAAGTGATAATGTAACACTGACCTATTTAAACTGGCACTGACAGGTTGTGGTAGACTCTCAAAGTTTTCCACTCAGTGACAAATAAGAAATATTCAGCAGTTATCAGAAACTACTCAATGTTTTATGCAATTTCTCGCTCATTTATTTCAATCTCTTGTCTGATCAAATTAATTCTCCTGTCAAACAGTATCAATGGAAGAATGTCAGAGAAATAAATTTGCAAGTAGCCCCTTTGATTTTGGGCTCAGTGCTGAAGTACTGAGTATTTTTGTGAGGTTGAACAATATTCTGTCTGGGTCTCCAGAAAATAATGCAGTATTTTAATGCTATCACCAACTCATTGTGCTTATAGAAAAGCTCTTACGATGACAGTTATGCTGGGAGTTTGATTGTGTGCTTCACACATATGCAGCATTTCATTTAGTAGTTAAACTGTTATGCAGTCTGTACAATATGGAGGGGACAGGTGAAACTAATGACTGGTGAAAGGTTAACTTTTTTTCAACGAGGACTATTTATTCTCAATAAAATTTTATTGAAAATCGCTATCAATAGCATATATTTTATAAAAATACAAAAGTAAGACAAATTATGTATTTTAAAGTTGGCATTATTCCTTCAGATCATAAATTGCAGCTTGGTGTTCAACCATAAAGGCAGCTGATGGAAAGATTAGCTTTGTGGTCAAATTGGATGCGCAAGACTAGGGAGTATTTTAGCAACATTTTGAGTGATATTGCAACCCCCCCCCCCCCATTTCAACTGCTATCAGAGTACAGATAGCAATCAATTACACCTGGGATCCATTTTCACAGGAGATGTACATTCAGTGTTATAATTGTATGTTTTGTTTTCATGAATGGCAAAGCACAGGCTAAACCAGCACAGAAGCATCCACCAGATCTCATCTACTGAATAAAAGTATTAAAAAAAACCACGATGCATGGATTAACAAACACTGATTTTATATACTTTCTTCTTCCAGAAATTGTTATGCTTTCCAAGTAATTTCCTTTCTTTTTTCACCTTTCATTTTCACACATGACCACAAAAGGAATAAAAATAATCAAGCAATTTTAACAGAAAAAGAGACGAAGCTGAACACAGCAGTTGTTGCTCTCACTGTAAAGAATTTACTATACTGTGATGAAATAACAAACTTTTGCTTACAGTAACTATTTTCAGATATACTGTATTTTCATTCATATAACATGCTCATGCATGTAATACATACAATGTGCAGAAAAGCATGAATTGTGTAAAAATATTTTCATATAACATGCACATGCATATACCGCATTGGCACGGTATTCTAAATTCCCGACCCGGCAAAATCAATTTGCATTTAAATGGGACACTGAGACAAAACACCGAATCTGCCACAGTTTATCTCCTGCAATTAACACCCAATCATCTTATGCCCAGGCGTGTTGATTTCCCATTATATAGATGATATCCTGCTGCAACACATTAACAAGGTTTGGAGGAATCAATTAAATAGATCGGAGATAAGTTTCAGTTAGTTCAGGATTTTAATTCTAATGTTGTCTCAAATCAGAGGCACTTGATATGTTAATCTCCTCCATCAAGGACAGGTCTGGGCAATTAATGTTGATAAGGTACAGTGCCCTGGCCAGAATGTCCTGTTTATTGAAATACCATGGCATTCAGTACAAAGAGATATTCCAAAGATCAAAATTTCCCAATCCCGCTATAAATTGTGCACGTTCTTTCATTACCACGTTTACATTTTCATGCTCACTATAACATTCCCACACTCATTATAAATTGTTGGCACATCTTTCCCACAGCTGGTGTAAATTGTCCGTGTTCTTTTAATGCCACTATATATTCCCACACCCACTATAAATTTCTGGTTCAACTTTCCCATGTCCACTATAAATTACTGGTTTGACTTTCTCAAGGTCACTATTAATTGTGCACGTTCTTTTAACAAGTAACCATATTCTTGTATAGCGTCCACATGCATATAATGCATGGGTGGGGGGGTGACTGGTTTGTAACAATATGGTAATCCCTTTGCTATACAGCTTACTTCTTTCTAATCAACAAAGCATTTTACCATATTCAGACTAAAAGCATTAAATCTCAACTTATGTTATGTCATTATACAATACCTCATTAGAGTTGCTACAGTTGTCAGTGTTAGTCTCAGCATAAGAGGAAGTTAATGATTGAAGATACAGATTGCGGAGATTTGGACTTCTGTGACCAAGGATGATTCCAGGTGAGCATAGGAAAGTGCAGAGGTTCAGTGAAGGTAGAATTCAGTGAGGTACTGCAGAATGAGGGTATTTGCTGTGCACAACTCACTGTTTAGTTGGTACTGAGCTATAGTTACAACTCTGATTATCCAAAATGGTGGGGACCATTGTTGGAGAAATGATTTTTTTGAAGAACAGGTAATTTTTAAAAAACAGCTCAGTCGCAACAGAAAATCACTTGCAGCAGGTGTTTATACCACAACAAACAACCAGGGAAGGCTTTTTAATCATTAAAGTAATTTTTACTTCTCACCAAATAAACGCTGGCTGCCGCCGATCACCGACACCTCCCCACTGAGGTCCCGCTGCTGCCGGGAGCCAGAAGTCCACATTCCTGCTGCCAGCAGCACGACATCCCTGCTGCCACTGACATCCCTGCTCCTGCCACCGGCAGCCTGACGTCCCAAAATTGGATAAATATGGATTTGTGATTTGTTTCGGATATCCTCATTTCTCCGAAATTTTAAATTTTGGATAATTGAGAATTTTGGAGAATCCAATTTCAGATAAATCAGAGTTGTACTGTACCTAAAGTTAACATTATTTCAATTTTTAAGATATAGTATTCATTGTAGAAAGCTCTACAATCCACATTCAAATGTTTACTGACCACATTCTTGCCACTTTGGTTGGGAAGGCACTTCAGACCTAAGACTTTTTGTCAGAACTGTTCTGATTAGAAGTTTTGGATCTGAAAAACTAATCCTTCTCTTAATCATCGACAGCCTAGTGTGCTGAATGCTTCAGCAACTTTTATTTTTATTTCAAATTTCATTCATCAGCTATTTTTTCAATGAATAATGCAAGCTATTTCAACCTGAAAGTGATTTTTTAAAAAATATCAAAATATATTTGCTTGCTGTGAACACAGGTTTTGTGGAAAACTCAGATTTAAAAGTATAAAATTATTTTTTTAATAATTGCAATTAAAATTGTATCAATTAAAAATATACTTTACAAGCATACACAAATGCATGCCAATCATAAAGATGTAACTAGTAAGTAGAACTGTTTGTTCCTTATATATTTTTTATCGCATCTCTTGAGTGTAACCTGATAAGTATTATTTTGAATTGGTTTATAACACCAAATTCTCGAGTACATTCCTTTCCTTTGACAGAGGTGAATTATGTGATGTATCGAAGATCTTAAGCTAGATCTTAAGTTCGTGGCCATGTGTAAGATCTGTCTCTAACAATTGCAGGCCATGAGAAATATACTGTAAATTTGTCAGAAAAGCCATGTCTGGGGAATCGAATATTTTACATCTGTGTAACAATTGGTAGGTCCTTTGCTCTTTTCTTAGGCAACGTAATTATTTTCTCACTTCACAGACCGAACCCCAGGATGAAGAATGGCTTGCTTTCATGCAGTTTATTTTGGCTTATAAAGATGATTTGATGAGGCTGATATGGGATGCACAGACTCCTCAACGGAAGAGGAAGGGTGCGTCTGGTGGAGCAAGTGAATATGTACTTTAGGCATCAGTATGATATCTCTTTCCATTGTTCCTGTCGATGTTCAGTGTAGTTCTGCTGCATTACCGTGAGGTCTTCAATTCCATCCAAAATGATTACCAATGGTCAGTATGGATGTTACATATTTTCACAGAGGTTTGAGCATATCCTTGAATCTTTTTCTCTGGTAATATCTTCCCATGATAGATCTGTTTCAGGAGTCTGGTTTAGGGCATGAGAATAATATAGACTGGCTAAGAGAGTTGACTGAGTGTAATGAGGGCTCTTTGGCTTGGCTTCACGGACGAAGATTTATGGAGGGGTAATGTCCATGTCAGCTACAGGCTCGTTTGTGGCTGACAAGTCCGATGCGGGACAGGCAGACACAGTTGCAGCGGTTGCAAGGGAAAATTGGTTGGTTGGGGTTGGGTGTTGGGTTTTTCTTCCTTTGTCTTTTGACAGTGAGGTGGGCTCTGCGGTCTTCTTCAAAGGAGGTTGCTGCCCGCCGAACTGTGAGACGCCAAGATGCACGGTTTGAGGCAATATCAGCCCACTGGCGGTGGTCAATGTGGCAGACACCAAGAGATTTCTTTAGGCAGTCCTTGTACCTCTTCTTTGGTGCACCTCTGTCTCAGTGGCCAGTGGAAAGCTCGCCATATAACACGATCTTGGGAAAGCGATGGTCCTCCATTCTGGAGACGTGACCTACCCAGCGCAGTTTGATCTTCAGCAACGTGGATTCGATGCTGTCGGCCTCTGCCATCTCGAGCACTTCGATGTTGGAGATGAAGTCGCTCCAATGAATGTTGAGGATGGAGCGGAGACAACACTGGTGGAAGTGTTCTAGGAACCATAGGTGATGCCGGTAAAGGACCCATGATTCGGAGCTGAACAGGAGTGTGGGTATGACAATGGCTCTGTATACGCTAATCTTTGTGAGGTTTTTCAGTTGGTTGTTTTTCTAGACTCTTTTGTGCAGTCTTCTAAAGGAGCTATTTGCCTTGGCGAGTCTGTTGTCTATCTCGTTGTCGATCCTTGCATCCGATGAAATGGTGCAGCCGAGATAGGTAAACTGGTTGACTGTTTTGAGTTTTGTGTGCCCGATGGAGATGTGGGGGGGCTGGTAGTCATGATAGCGAGCTGGCTGATGGAGGACCTCAGTTTTCTTCAGGCTGACTTCCAGGCCAAACATTTTGGCAGTTTCTGCAAAACAGGACGTCAAGCACTGAAGAGCTGGCTCTGAATGGGCAACTAAAGCAGCATCGTCTGCAAAGAGTAATTCACAGACAAGTTGCTCTTTCGTCTTGGTGTGAGCTTGCAGGCACCTCAGATTGAAGAGACTGCCATCCATGCGGTACTGGATGTAAACAGCGTCTTCATTGTTGAGGTCTTTCATGGCTTGTTTCAGCATCATGCTGAAGAAGATTGAAAAGAGGGTTGGTGCGAGAACGCAGCCTTGATTCATGCCATTGTTAATGGAGAAGGGTTCAGAGAGCTCATTGCTGTATCTGACCCGACCTTGTTGGTTTTCGTGCAGTTGGATAACCATGTTGAGGAACTTTGGGGGGCATCTGAAGCGTTCTAGTATTTGCCAAAGCCCTTTCCTACTCACGGTGTCGAAGGCTTTGGTGAGGTCAACAAAGGTGATGCAGAGTCCTTTGTTTTGTTCTCTGCACTTTTCTTGGAGCTGTCTGAGGGCAAAGACCATGTCAGTAGTTCCTCTGTTTGCGCGAAAGCCGCACTGTGATTCTGGGAGAACATTTTCGGCGACACTAGGTATTATTCTATTTAGGAGAATCCTAGCAAAGATTTTGCTTGCAATGGAGAGCAGCGTGATACCCCTGTAGTTTGAGCAGTCTGATTTCTCGCCTTTGTTTTTGTACAGGGTGATGATGATGGCATCATGAAGGTCCTGAGGCAGCTTTCCTTGGTCACAGCAGAGCTTGAAAACCTCATGCAGTTTGGCATGCAGAGTTTTGCCACCAGGTTTCCAGAGCTCTGGGGGGATTCCATCCATACCTCTTTTCAGTTGTTCAATTGCCTTATATGTCTCTTCCCGGGTGAGGACCTCATCCAGCTCTAGCCTTAAGGGCTGTTGAGGGAGCTGGAGCATGGCGGATTCTTGGACTGAGCGGTTGGCACTGAAAAGGGATTGGAAGTGTTCTGACCATCGGTTGAGGATGGAGATCTTGTCGCTGAGGAGGACTTTGCCGTCTGAGCTGCGCAGCAGGCTTTGGACTTGGGGTGAAGGGCCTTACACAGCCTTTAGAGCCTCGTAAAAACCCCTGAAGTCGCCAATGTCCGCGCTGAGCTGGGTTCATTTGGTGAGGCTAGTCCACCACTCATTTTTGATCTCCCGTAGTTTGCGCTGAAGATGGCTGCATGCGCGACGGAAGGCTCGTTTCTTCTCTGGCCAGGATGGCTTTGCAAGGTGAGCCTGGTGGGCAGCTCGCTTCTTTGCCAGCAGCTCCTGGATTTCCTGGTTGTTTTCGTCGAACCAGTTTTTTTTTTACTGGAGGAGAAGCCCAGTACCTCTTCAGTGGATTGCAGTATGGCAGTCTTCAGCTGAACCCAGAGGGTTTCAGGGGATGAGTCCGTGACGCGGATTGCATCCTCGAGCTTTGCTTTGAGGTTTGCCTGGAAGTTTCTTCTTACTTTGTCTGACTGCAAGTTTCCAACATTGAACCTCTTTCTGGGGGCTCTACTGTTCCTCGACTTTGGCTTGAAGTGAAGGTTGAGCTTGCAGTGAATCAGCCGGTGGTCAGTGTGGCATTCCACGCTGGGCATGACCCTGGTGTGGAGTACATCTCGTTTGTCTCTCTCTCGCACCAGGACGTAGTCCAGGAGGTGCCAATGTTTGGATCGGGGATGCATTCAGGCTGTCCCTCTGCTGAAAAAGGGCATTTGTAATGACAAGCCGCTGTTCTGCGCAGAGCTCCAACAGGAGGCGCCCGTTGTCGTTGCACTTGCCGACATCATGCTTGCCCAGGATTCCTGGCCAGGCTTCTGAGTCTTTGCCGACGCGAGCGTTGAAGTCGCCAAGGATGACAACCTTGTCGGCTGTAGGGGTGCGTTGAATGAGGTTACGCAGATCAGTGTAAAACTTGTCCTTTTCTGCTGGTTCCACCTGGAGGGTTGGAGCACAGACACTGATGAGGGTGATGCGACGCTTGTTTTGAAGGGGGAGTTGCATGGACATGATCCGGTCCCAGTGGCCTGTCGGAAGGTTTTTGAGTTTGGAGGCAATGGAGTTCTTGACCATGAAGGCTACACCAGATAGGTGTCGTTCATCCATAGGCTTGCCAGACCAGTAGAGTGTGTAGCCCGCGCCGTGTTCTTGGAGGCTGCTTACATCTGCAAGGCGGACTTCGCTGAGTGTGGCTATGTCGATGTCAAGTCTGAGGAGTTCATGTGCGATGAGGGCAGACCGACATTCAAGTCGGTGGCTGTCAGCCTTGTCTAGCATGGTTCTGATGTTCCAGCATGCTAGCTTGAGTTTATGAGCATCTTTTGAGGGGGAGGACGTGGAGGGGGAGGATGTGGACATGTCCTCGGGCCTGCTCAAAGGAGCTTTTAGGTGGAGTGCAGTGTGCGCAGTACTGGCCCCACCCTTTACACCCATGGTTCGTGTGTCATGGCCTAGCAAGCTGGGATGTGGTAGCGAGGTCCTTGGGTCGTAGGTTTTATATCGGAGTGGCCTTCTCCTATGCAGGTTTCTTACCCGGGCTGGAGGGGCCTGCCCCCCCTCTTAAGTCGGACCATACCTGGTCGCAAATCACCTGTGGACATGGCCTAGGTAAGTTTAATTGAGTTCTCTAACTACCTCTGAGGTAGGTCAAGGACCCGGTTGGATTCTGACGGGGTTGACCGAGTCACACCCTTTCTTACTGCTGTGTAACTGGGGTGTAAAATGTAAACTGCGAGCGGGAGGCAGTGGCCCCGGCCTTGGTCGAGTGAGGCAGGCGGAGGCCCCGGTCCGGGCAGAAGCGAGGGGGAGGCGGTGGCCCCGGCCTCGGCAGAGTGAAGCAGACAGTGGCCCCGGTCCGGGCAAAAAGAAGGAGGTGGCGGCCCCGGTCTGGGCACAGGGAAGGTGGCGGCGGCCCCGGCCCTAGTCCGATCAGAAGGTAGGCGGCGGCGGCCCCCATACGGGCAAAAGCGAGGGGGAGGTGGTGGCCCCGGCCTCGGTAGAGTGAGGCAGGCGGAGGCCCCGGTCCGGGCAGAAGCGAGGGGGATGCAGTGGCTCCGGCCTCGGTAGAGTGAGGCAGGCGGAGGCCCGGATCCGGGCTTTACAAAGCTTTACTCATTTTACTCATTTTACTCAAATTACTCATCTATTAACTTGCTAGTCAACTGTAGTTTTCAGCATAAATGAGGACTATTGGCCCAGGATTGGATGTTGTCATTGCTTCACTTATCTTTCCACTAGATTGGGAAACTCTGGAAGAGACAGTATTTCTTGGTATCTTTCCAGTAACTTCAAGTGCCTTTTGTGGGTTGTCTGCATCACCATATTGCATTGAATGACACTGATCGCTGCTGCCCGGTAGAACTTAACTACTGTGCTGTACCAAGTTTGAAAACAGAATTTTCAAATGCCCTTTCAATCATGCATATTGAGTATTATGGCTTGGATCTCAACCACAGCATTCAAACATTTCTGTCATCTGCCTACTTCTGCTCAGCATTAAAGTTCATATTAGTTTTGGAGTGTAGTTGTATAGATTGAATCATTGCCCGTTCATTCCGAAGTTAGTTTGTAGGCATTGAGTTGCGAGAAAGATTGGAAAGAGTGGTGGGTCAACGATGTAGTATAGTTTGGTGCTACTTTTCATTGAGATTGGTTTTGTTAGAAACATGGCAACAGAGAAAAGAGGTGCAGGAGAAGGCCATTCAGCCCCTTGAGCCTGCTTCACTATCCAATAAAATCATGTCTGATCATGTGACTTTAGTTCCCTTTTTTCTGCTTTATCTCCCTATCCCTTGATCCAATAGTGCAACATCTAACCCCTTTTGAATATACAATATTTAAGTAACTAATATATCTAAGAGGATTCCACAAGTTCACAACTCTCTGAGAAAGTTTCTTCTCATCTCAGTCTTTCATGGCTCACCACATACTTAGACTGTGATCCTTTGTTCTGGATTGATTAATTAGGATCATGGATTACTTTATCCATGAAATTTGAGTATGTAATGATGTTTCTGCAGAATTAAATTCTCATATGGTTAGAGATGGGTTAATGGCATCATAACTAATGGTTAATATGGTTCTAATGGGAAATTTTCCTCATTGTCCCTGCTGGTTGATGGAATCAATGCCTTCAGTAAGTTTGTAAATGTCCATGTTTCATGGTTGCTGTTGCTCAATGCATTTCTCTTGGAGAGGTTTAACTGGGGAGATTTATGTCCTCTGTGCCTCTGGATGGACAAAATCCACACTGCAATTCATAGGCCTGATCTACGACCCTGAGAGGAGGTTGAGCAGGGCACTGACGATGATTTCCCTGTAGTTACCAGAGTCAGGAAAATGGGACATGCATGTGGAAAACTTGATTTGTGGAGGTTTGATGTGAAAATACAGCTTTTACAGTACAGGAAAGATGATGGAGGTCAATAAACCTGCTATTCAATGGTTCAGATCAATACAAAATAAATAGACATTGGTCAAGTCCCCTACACAGGATTTTGGAATTTCTAACATGTCCTGTCGTGTCTTTTCCAAAAAAAAAATCCACAAGGAATAGTATCCTTATTCATACTTCTGAACATTCAGACTAAATACCAAACATGCTGTAGGCGTTAACTTGCTAATTCCTCCACATTCTCTGGGAATGTGGCTTCTGATAGATTTACAAGTCTCCCTTTAGTAACTTATCAAGTTTCTCCAGGACAATGTGTCAGAATATGTTTCCAATGTTCCCAGATCCTCTGACCAAACAAGCTCAGTGTCTCTCCTGCTGTGCCTCGAGAACAATGGAATCACCACACTTCTCAATGCTTCAAAGGGACAGTTCTCAGGACTACTTAGCCAAAATAGTTGTGGAGGGGGGGGGGGGGGGTGGGGGTTCATAGCATCAGAACCACAAGCTTGCAGGCTCTTCATGGTGAATGAAATGAGGGACAATTTTTAACTAATTGTGTATCTGTAGAAAATGCAGTCAGTGGTAGAAAGTTGTGTTGAAATGGATTTGTCTTGTCTTAGCTGCTCATAAATGGGCTCAAAATTTCTTCTTTGGCTTGGCTTCGCGGACGAAGATTTATGGAGGGGGTAAAATTACTCTTCATGGAAAACACAGAAATTATCCCAGACCTAGTGAATAACTTGGATTAAGAACATGAGAGAACTAAGGAGATCACAGTTATAAACATCAGTAAATATAATTAGCATTGGAGCAGTGAACAACATTAGAACAGCACTGAAAGTTGATTTACTTCCAAGACCTGACGACCTGTAATGTGTTTTGAATGAGGTAATTATGGAGATAATGCATGCGTGGGGCGTTATCTTCCAAAACTGTTTAGATCTGACAAATGTAACCTCCCTCATTGTTTAAGAAAGGAGAGGGACAAAACAAGGAATTAAAAATGGAGGAAACATGTCATGGACATATTATTAAAGAAATAGTAGTAGGAGTCTCAGAAATTCGCAATGGGATTGGGCAGAGTCAACATGGACGAATGAAAGGGAAGTTATGTTTGGAAAATCTGTCAGATTTCTTTCAGGTTGTAACTTGCAGAATTAATAAGAATTAATTAAGTCCGCATTAGGTATTTGAAGTTTTA
Source organism: Narcine bancroftii (assembly GCF_036971445.1). Taxonomy (NCBI): domain Eukaryota; kingdom Metazoa; phylum Chordata; class Chondrichthyes; order Torpediniformes; family Narcinidae; genus Narcine; species Narcine bancroftii. Next base: position 221,023,432 of record NC_091469.1, on the reverse strand, counting down.
GCAGAATAACAGAATAAAATACATAGAACAGCGCAGGAACAGCCTTTCGGCCTATAATGTCTGCACTGAACTTGATGTCAAATTAAACTTGGTCTTTTCAGTCTATACATGATCTATATCCTTCCATTCACTTATCAAAGCTACCATCGTGCCTGCTTTCACCACTATTCCTGGCAGCCCATTTCAGTGACCCACCACCCTCTGCTCCAATAAATATTCCCTGCACATCTCCTTGAAACTCCCCCCCACCTCTGCCCCCCACATTCGATGCTTTTTCTCAAGTATTTCACACGTTTACCTGAGGAGAAAGATACTGACCATCTACCCCGATTCATACCACTCATAAATTGATAAACTTCTGTCAAGTTTTCCTTCTTTCTCTGATGCTCTGAAAAAACAAACCCAAGGTTGTCCAACATTTCTTATATCTCATATGAATATTAAGCAAAATTAGAGCAAGGGATATGTGGACTAATTAAGTACAGGTTAATGGACAGAAAACAAAGCTCGGTATTAAGCAGGTTGAGTGGCTTTTATTCGTGAAGCACCTGAAATAACTCTGACTCTAAGAGATATATATATATATATTTTTTTTTCAATCAGTGAAGAGACCAAGTGCAATCTGTTCAGTCTAGGTGATGATACAAAGCCAAATGCAGTACGGACTATGAGGAGGAGGTAGAGATACTATGGTAGGATATTGACAGAGTGAATAGACGTGGAGATGGCAGGTGCAATACAGTATGGAAAAGATTAAATTCTCCACTGGAAAAATAAATAGAAAAAGGGATATATTTTAAAGCAAAAAGTGTTGGTGTGTAAAGAGACCTGAGTCTTTGAGAGCTTATATTTGAGTATACAGCAGGAAAATCGTACACTGGCCATTATTGCAAGAGAATTTATTTTTAATATATTTTTATTGATTTTAATAAAGAACACACAAAAAAGTACAATGCACAAATTGTAAATCATACACAAAATTCATATTCTAAATGGTATATGTCCTTTTTTTTGAAAAAAATCTCTAATAGGACAAAAAAAAGAAAAAATTGCAAAGGATAATATCCCAAAGCCCGTACCCAACCCAAGATGTTATATATGATTAGTATTAAAAGAAAAGCAAAGGAAGATAAATAAGTAAATAAAAAGAACGTGGAAAAGATACAAGTCGGACAATTTAATTACGTTGGAATAAAATTATAAAGTAAGATAGTGAGTCATCAATGACCCCCATAACTTCAGGAATCTTATCTCTAAATTATGAATTGAATAACAAATATTTTCCATATACAAACAGGACATGATGTCACTCAGCCAGTGATCATGAGTAGGTGGGGTAGCATCCTTCCATTTCAATAAAATCATACAGCTCGCCAAAAGAGAGGCAAAAAATAGCATGATTCTGAACCAGAGACAAACAAGAATCATTCCCTCCCATTGCACCAAGGGATTCAGTGACAAAGTATGGAAAACCTCTCTCCAGTATTTCTCTAGACTAGGACAAGTCCAGAACATGTGAATTAATGATGCTTTCTCTGCTCTTACACCTGTCACACCAGGGAGTCATATTGATATAAAAATGAGACAATTTAGCCTTCTACAAGCATGCTCTGTGTACCACTTTAAATTGTAATAAACAATAATGAGCACATAATGAAGAGTTAAACTATTAACTAACTTAACAATTGTGCCCCAATCCCCATCCAATATAGTCAAATTTAAATCCTATTCTCAAACATTTTTGATTTTAACTAACAAAGTCTTATTTAAACATAACAATTTATCATAAATAATAGATATTAAAATTTTATGAGAAGGCGTTAAGCTAAAAAAAACTCATCTACAAAATTTGATTCAGACTCTCTTGGAAACTCAGATAATTGTGATTGAAGAAAACGCCGGGCTTGCAAATATCTAAAAAAATTAGCTTTGGACAGGTTAAATTTAGCAGAAAGCTAAATGATGCAAAATATCCATCAGTGAACAGATTTTTCAAGCTTCAAATCATCGCTGAAAAATAGCATCATGCAGAGAAGGTCAAAAAAAGTGATAAGATACAATAGGGTATTGCAAGTGAATTTGAGTACAAGAGTGAAGAATATGAGACTGGTAATATCATGCAGATTCTGGTTTCTGTACCCAAGAGAAGGTAAACCAGTGATTGTGGGAGTGAAACATTTTTTTGTATTGGATGAGGTGAGATGATACAAATTGGGTATATATCTTCTGAGATTTATAAGAATGAGTTGTGGTTTTATTGAAGTGCACAAAATTTTGGGTAGCATGGTTAGCTTAGCAGTTAGCACAACATTCTTTCTGCTCTAGTGACCCAAGTTCAAATCTGGTGGTGTCTATAAGGAATTTGGAGTAAAACATGAAAGTCTGCTGACGCTATGACTGTAATTAAAAACACAGAAATGCTGAAGGAACTCAGCAGGTTTCATAATGCCCATAGGAGGTAAAAATTTCTGACCAACGTTTTAGGACTGAGCCCTTCCTCGAGGTACATCTTGAGGAAGGGCCCAGGCCTGAAATATTGGTAATATATTTTTACCTCTTGTGGGCATTACAAAACCTGCTGAGCTCCTCCAGCATTTCTGCGTTTTCCTTCTGTAAGAAGTTTGCACGTTCTCCCTGTGTCCCCGTGAGTTTCCTCTGTATACTCTGGTTTCCAAAGATGTACAGATTGGTAGGTTAATTGGTCAAAGGGCTGTATTTGGGTTGCATGGGCTCATGGGCCAGAAGGGCCTGTAACCATATTGTATCGTTTTCAGAATCAGAATTTATTGTCATGAGCAAATCTCAAAATATGTTGTTTTGCTGTTCTTTGGCTTGGCTTCGCGGACGAAGATTTATGGAGGTAGCATCTCATATAAACCACATTTCAAAATAAATAAAAATAGTGCATAAAAAAGAAAAACACAAAATCATGTAGTGTCCGTGGTTCATTGATTATTCAAAAATCTGATGGCCGTGGGGAAGAAGCTGTCCTTATGCCACTGAGTGCTCGTCTTCAGGCTCCTGTTCCTTTTCCCCGTTGGGAGCAGAATGAGGATGGCATGGCCTGGCTGGTGGGGGTCCTCGAGGATAGAGGCTGCTTTCTTAAGACACTGCCCTTGTAGATGTCCTTGATGGAGTGAAGACTGTTTCCATGATGTTGCAGGCCCAGTTAACAACTCTCTGGTGTTTTATCCTGTCCTGAGTGTTGCACTTCCATACCAGACAGTGATGCAGCCACACAGAATGCTTGTCACAGATGTTTTCAAGAGTCTTTGGTGACATATCAAATCTCCTCAAACATCTCACAAAGTAAAGCCATTGCCGAGACTGCTTCAAGATTGCATCAACGTGGAGGCTCCAGGACAGATCCTCAGAGATGCTGACACCCAGGAATTTGAAGTTCTTGAGCCTCTCTACTGCTGACCCCTCAGTGAGGACTGATTCAAGTTCTTCTTATTTCCTCCTGGTCCACAATTATCTCCTTGGCTTTGCTAACTCTGGGTGCAAGGTTGTTGTTGTGACACCACATGGCAAGCTGATCTATCTCCCTTCTGTAAGATTCCTTGTGTTGTGTTTCATTCTGCCGACAACCTTAGCGTTATCAGCAAATTTGTAGATAGTACTTGAATTGTGCCTGGCCACATAGTCATGAGTGTATAGTGAGTAGAGCAGTGGGCTAAGCACGCATCCTTGAGGTGTGCCTGTGTTGATTGTCAGTGAGGAGGGGATGTTGTTTCCAATTCTTATTGACTGCGGTCTTCTGATCAGGAAGTCACGGATCCAGTTGCAGAGGGGGGTGCAGAGAACCAGGGTTCGGCGCTTGTCAACCAGCACCGAAGAAATAATGGTGTTTAAGGCTGAGCTGTAGTCGATTATTTAAAATTCATGGGGTGTCGATGCACCATGAATAATCCCAAAAGACTGGAGTTGTGAAACTATCAACCTCCGTCAACCTCCTCATTGATTGATCGAGGCAGAGAGGAATGGGGCGCATGCAAGGGGCTATGGGTAGGATCGGTCTTGGGACGTGTGTCTACCTGGCAACAGCCAATCGTAGCGTAACAGTGGTTTATTACCACAGGTGTCTACACCAGTGTTACAGATTTCAAACAAATAGTTGGGCACATAGGATGGACAGTAAAAGAAGTTTATTTTCCAAACAATAGAGAATTTTTGTAATTCTGTACTCCGATTGAAGGCTGATTGCAAATATGTTCAATGAACGTATTGATAACCTTTTTATGTATTGAAGGATCAGGTTATAAAGGATAAGATAAAGTACTGAGATGAAAGATCACCTAAGATGTTACAGAAATGAGGACCCTTCCTGCTTCAGAACCAAATTTATTTTCTTGATGTGTCACAAAATGTGTTGTTGTGCAGCAGTATTACTGCTCTAGTTTACATTTAAAATTAAATGAGTGCAAAGGAAGAGAGAGAGAGTTAGTGCCTGTGGATCATTGTCCATTCACAAATCTGATGGCAGAGGGGAAGAAGGTGTCCTGATACATTACCGTGAGGTCTTCAATTCCATCCAACCTGATTCCCAATGGTCAGTATGGATGTTACATATTTTCACAGAGGCCTTTTCTCTGGTAATATCTTCCCATGATGGATCTGTTTCAGGAGTCTGGTTTAGGGCACGAGAATAATATAGACCGGCTAACAGAGTTGACAGAGTGTAATGAGGACTATGGGCCCAGGATTGGATGTTGTCATTGCTTCACTTATCTTTCCACTGGATTGGGAAACTCTGGAAGAGACAGTATTTCTTGGTATCTTTCCAGTAACTTCAAGTGCCTTTTGTGGGTTGTCTGCACCACCATATTGCATTGAATGACCCCTTCAGTTCCTCTTTGATGGCAGCAGTGTGAAGAGGACATGCCCTGGGTCATGAGGATCCTTGAGGATAGAGGCTGCTTTCTTAAGATACCATCTCCTGTAGATGTCCTCAATGAAGGGAAGACTAGTTTAGTGCAGAACAAATATTGCACAAGAAATTATTTCATGGTTGTATTCATATTATTTTTCACACAACTTTCAGTAAGCATATCAAATTGAATTAATTTAACTTCCAGAATTATTTATTACCAGTTGTTCTGAAAATCAGTAGTATAATTCTTAATCCTGTTCCAATCATTCTTCTGCAACTGAAGAGCCGAAAATTACTTACTGGACTAAATCTTTCCAAATAAATTGGAGACATCGGCCAATATCCAATGCTCTTAACTACTCTACTAACTATCTACTAACTATTACTGTCACCATCATAACATGAGCAGTGAATTCTTGCTCAGGGGAGGTTTGTTGGGTTTATTGATGTGGAGTGGTTTTTGACATATCCTGATTTTCCTTAGCATTTAAAATTCTCGGTGCAAATGGAAGCAGATGGAAAACAGCAATTGTCAAAGTCTAAATCACATTTGTGAACAAGTGAAATGAAGTATGAACCATTAAAGATTTCCATAGGAAAACTTAGTAAATTAATTTAATTTATTAAAATTTAGAGAAAGAGTATGGTAACAGGCATTTCTGGCCCACGGGTCCATGCCGACTCGTGTGACCAATTGTTCCTACAACACTGTACGTCTTTGGAAGGTGGGAGGAATCCAAACTGGAGCACCCGGCAGAAACCCACGTGGAGAGAGGGAGAACTAACAAACTCTTTACAGACAACGCCAGATTCAAACCCCGGTGACCCGGGTAAATCTTTCAAAAGATTTCCCTGACATTCAATCTGTAAATGGACTGCCTCAACGGCCATGAAGCCATAGATTCATCAAATGTGCTGATTAAGTCAATGTTTTTCACGGTGGCCATAGGATATGGCTGAAGCATTCTATGCAATAGAGTGAGAATGAGTGCAATAAACTTTTTTTGTTTGCATTCATTGTTGGTAAGCTCTGGAATGCATGCTTGTGTTAACAATTGAAGCAAAAATGTTATTATATTGTATACATTAGAAAACTGGCTGAAAGAGGGATAAATTGATAAGGAACAGGCCAAGTACTTGGTATAATAACCTCAGTGGAAGATTAGACTCTAAATAGTCTGTTTTCATTCTGTATTATCTGTGTAATTTTGTGTTATTAGAGTGCTGCAATTATCCTATTTCTAGATTAAGAAAAAAAAGAAAATATAGCAGACGGCAAGGATCCTCATTGGAGAGCATTGATTGGTAATGCCTGCTGGAAACTACTTGTGTCAGGTGAAAGCAGAATTGTGCTCAGCTGTCATCCCTCTCCCCTTGCCAAATATTTTGTAGACACTCACTGTCCAGGCCCACACATGAAGAATGGCCACTTGGGGAAGGGGCTGGAAGATTGCCATCATGCGTGGAATCGTATCCCAACATGAGTTACAGCTTGCAGAAGAGAAAAGGAAATCTGTCCAGCATAGAATAATTTTGAGCATTTGGCGAACATAGATTATTTCTTCAATAGGATTAATTTAAGACTTCATTGTCTGATACTCCTCATCTTGTAGAAGTAAATTGACAATGTGATAAAAGAAATTATTTTTGCAGATATAGGTCTATAGTGCAAATGTTTATTCATCTGACTAAATAACAGTTGTCTGAATGTACTTAATTTAGTTAACCTTGGCATGCATGAAAATATAATGCAAGAGAATTGCTTTTGGAGGCCCCAGAAGGTTTGCAATATTTGCAGAATAAACTACAAAAGTCTAACCTTGTCAAATTTCAATACTGAAAGGAAATCATTTTAACACAGTGAGTGAAAGAATAAAAACTAATTTATCAACAGCTCACAAAACAAATTATTTTTTTAACATTTTGCATTCATAGAAGATTATCTTAATGATATGCATGTGATATTTTTTGGCAAAGTAATTTTAAAAATAGAAAATTACAAGTTTTTCAAAAGTGTATCAATTTTAGATCTGATTCCCTTTCAGAGGGGAAACGTCATTTTGCCTTTGGTTTAAATGAGCTGGTCACCACATCAGAATTTAGTGAAATTCAACCACCTTAATGAAATTGGTGTTTCAATGACATCGGGTGCTCTATTGCATCCCAAAGGTACATGATCATGTATTGTAACTAGGGAGGATTTTACAAATAAATGCACAGTAGAGCATGACTTTGTGCATGACCTTCATACCCTGGTGCTCTTGTGGTGGCCACCTGGGTAATGTGATGGCTAAATTTACCACCCCTGACTCTTTCACAAATTACAGAACTGCTCGGAGGCCACACAGTTCAGCAAGCACTGCTTTCCACAGATGGTGAACCCATTAGTCTGGGCCTTCTTAATGTTCTAACAAAACTAGATTTCAAATAGGGTTAAAGAAGAAGCCTTCATTTCATTAGTTTTTAAAAAAAGTCACATTTCAACATGGCCAAGAATGCAAATATAATTCTTTGATTGGGACCTTTTGATTTTAGTGTCACGGTCAAAGTTAAGTTGAGACACATAGTTTTTTTAAAAATAACCTTACTCACCAGTGCTTCTCCAAGGACACGGGATTCAAAGAAAACAATAGTTTGACGTTTACAAGCAGTAACTGGAGCATTTACTACTAAGGATCAAAAGTAGAAAATATTTGCTTTGTTCCTGTAGTCAGTTTAGCATTTTAATAAATTGTATATGCTGTAAAATTAAAAACAGGCCACATTTTAATTTGCATTTTTATACACCTTTCAAAGAAATTGTATTAACTTATTAGTGGTCATGTTTATGCCACTAAATGTGTACAATTAATTTTTATTATGTTGTAAATCTGAACTTGTGCATGGCTAGTTTCTGCAATTTGCTTGAGGTAATTATTAAACTATATCACAAAACTGAGATATTGTAAGAGTTTCATATATTTAAAAATAAGTGTTGGAATGATCAAATAAATCATGAATTACCTTAAAGTGTTTTACATTGGAAGTTGACCTTAAAATCCATATGCAAACAAGTTCTTCAATTTGTTTTTTAGAGGCATCGTTTAATTTGAGTTTCCTCAGTTGTTAGTTAATAATGGGCTGAGAAATTCCACATCACATAAAAATCATTCAAAGATGCAGTTTAGCAACAGCCCTTCAGCCCACCACGTCCATGGTAATGTTTCTGTCCATCTGCTCTAATCCCATTTGCCCAGGTTACATCCTTATCTTTCAATGCCTCATCTAGTTAATCATCTAGTTAATTGCATGCCCAATTGTCACTTAAACAGTGACCATATCTCTTCTGGCAGTGAGTTCCAGATAAATCCTTCCTTCTCAAAATAAAACCCTTCCCCCTCAATGACCTTTCAAACACTTGCACTTTTATTTTGAAATCTTGATCATGGAATATAGTTCTAATGATCTGCTTTATCTGTGCCTCTAAAAATTTAATATCACTCCACTGTGTCACCATTCAGCTTCCTTCATTCCAATATCTGTATGAATACTCAATGTTCTGGTGAATCTCCTCTGCATCTGCATCCCTCCAATCAGACCTGTACACAAGTGCTGCCTCATCACCCTTTTGTAAAGTGGCTACATAACGTCTCAACTCTTATATTCTGTGCCCCAACCTACAAGCATGCCACATGCCTTCTTTTCATCCTATCAACCTATATTACCCCCCCCCCCACACACACACACAAGATCATCAACATTCCTTAGCACTGTTTACTATTATGTAAAAACTCATTTTCACTCCTCAAACTGCATCACCTCAAATTTGTGGGATTTAAATTCCATCTGCCAATGCTTGTCCAACTTTCCCTCTGATCTATATTCTGTTGTGACCTTAGACAACCTCCCTTGCTGTTAACAAAGTCAACTACCAGGCTATTTGCAAAATTGCAGATTACATCTCCAACATTCACATCCAGGTTGGCAATACTGTACATTTCACAAACAAACGTCTCAGCACCAGTCGTTGTCCTCATATTGCCAAGCCAATTCTGGATCTAATTTGCCAGTTCACCTTGGTTGCCATGTGCCTTTACTTTCTGGATTAACCTACATTGCAGGACCCTGCCTTCATCAGTCTCCATATTTAGCTCCTCAAAAATTAATGAGGCAGAAGTTCCCTTGTTCAAAGCCATGCAAACTATCCCTGTTCAGCACTTGTCTTTAATTCCTATCTTTAGGATTTCGTCCAATACTTTCCCTATCCCTGATGTTATTAGGTTCACTGGCCTGTGGTTTCCTGGTTTCCAGTTCAAATGCAGCATCAACCATTTTACTCACATTCTGATAAAAAATATTAAAAAAAGGATGACTTACATTTTGGCGACAATTGCAATGCGAGTCAGCTAGCCAGGAACAAGGCCTTTCCAACAAATTGTGAACACAGCGAGTTAAATATGGAGCATGATGAATTTATCGAATAATTCTCCACCTATAATTTACAAAAATTCTTTAATTTCTAATTTAAATGTAGTGTTTGAGTTCAAAGTTAATATTTTAATAAGCTACAGTGCACAGTTTAGTTCCAAATGATTTGTTTTTTAGCGTGAAGTATGACATCCCGAACAACTCAATGATAGTGCTCTGTATGGTGGGATTATATTGTCTGCCCTGGGTTCTTGCACCCTTTGCATATACGCTGATACCTGCCCAACAGCCAGAGGACTGATTAAATCTGTCCTCCAGGTGTGTCAACAATCTGCATCCCACGCACAAAAAAATCACGAAACATTAATGATCATCATAGCTACGATATTTACGTGCCGCTCAATTACACTTGATTAACCTACAACTCCGGTACATTTCAAATGGTGGGAGTTTCCACGGTGGGGTGGGGGGGGGGGACCCACGCAGGCACGGGGAGAATGTACCAACTCCTTACAGATAACATGGGATTCGAACCCTCGTCCCTTGGTGCTGCACTAAGTGCCAAACATGCCACTTACAAATTAAGTGTGATTAAATTTGGGACTTTTGGTGACTTCTTTCACATAAGTTTGCTGTTCTGTATTTTCTAGTGAATACATTTTAATTCAACTTAAGACACCCAATGAACAAAATGAAGGAAAATTGTTCTCAAATCTACATCAGCTTTAGGAAATGAAATAACTGGATTTGTGTGCTTAAGGAAGAATAATTGTCTGATTCAGATCTTCATGGAAGCTCAACGTATTTAACTGCACTGAAGCTTAAAACTATCATCAATTTCCCTTAGAAATGTTCCATAATGAGGTACTCGGTGTTCTAGCAAGACCCAAGACTAAAAGCTTTATTGTTTGTTTCAAGTGTATCGGCTTGCTTGTAAGATCAGGCAAGTGCTTGGTCTCTAACATCCAGTTCCCTTGATCACCTCATCAATCAAGCTGATGATCATACCCAGCATTAGGAAGACAACTACAGGATGGGCAATTGTCTTGGAAATGTGAAATAAACATTTCTACATATGCTAATTTTTGTTTATTGACTGCTTTACTGAGCAATGGCATAATTAGGATCATTAACGAAACATAAGCAGCTCAGCACTTGTCAATACCTGACCTTTAGAATTTTCAGTGTAACATGCTGTTAAACAAGCTGTTGGACTTGCTGTCTTCCTCAAATAAACAGGGAGCTGTTTTGAAGACAATAAATGATTAAAAAAAAGGTTCACTTTCTGTTCAGCCATTGCGTTTTTATTGCGTGGACTTGATCAAGTATTTGTCAGGCTACTTTGAAAACCTGGGGAAAAAATAAAAGTGGGCTTATGGTTTCTAGACGAGGAGTTGTGGGGGGGGGGGGTGGTGTGGGTTGGGTAGCAGGGTGGGGAGGTGGATATCTTTCTCATTGGCTGATCATGCAGAAGAACAATGTGGCAGAGGGAGTGGGGGTAGCTATCAGATCTGTGCAGATGCTATCAGACCGTGACTCCTGCAGAGCTATGTTTCCCAATGGAAAAGCAAAATTGCAAATGTTGGACAAATAAATGTGCAAATATTAACTCTGCAGACAGCTTTCGAAGAAATGTTCCTGCACAATCAAATGTTACAAAGCTCTTGTTCACGGAATGGGAATATTAATCCCTTCCATGCCACTGTTTAGGACTTGAAGTTCTAATTTTCTATGTTGAGTTTGTTGAAGGTTGTTGCTTCAGGCAACAAAAAATAAATCCTTATTGTAAACCATTTGCTTTTACCACCTGGAGACCTCTGTACACTGACAGACAGTTTTGACTATTAACTGTAATCCAAGAAAGTATGTGTTTTTCAGGCCTATTTGTACTTCTGAGCCCATAGAATGTGTGGTGCCCTTGATTGCTATATACTGCTCTCTGCTGGTTTCTTCTAACTTTCATGCACCACCCCCCCCCCCCCCCCACCCCCACATACACAGTTCCTCTCCTCAGAGTACTTACTGATCCAGCAAGACTTTGGCCCCTTTAGGACCCATGTCTCAAATAACTCGGCCCCAGCTACATTACATCTCTTCTGAAGGTGACTGCTGGAAACCAGTACAAGGAAAATGCTAGGCTCTCGGCAAAGCCTGATGGCTTCACAGGAGGGGGGGGGGGGGGGGGGGAAATACATCAGTCACAATGTCCAGCTGATTCAATTAACCCTTAGTTAATCTCAGACCTCCTGGAGAATCTGAAAGACATCTGAGGGAATGAGAGATGCTATCTGCCACAAGGATTACGATTCTCTATGTGGATCAAAGACAATTCTTCATTTCGCCCTGGCGATTAGTTGTAATTAAATAAAGTAAGTCTGTTTAAACTTCATTAGCAGGCAGGCATTTGTTACAGTCAAGTGATCTTAAATCAAGCATTCTTAATTAAAAGGTAATCCATGAGATCCTGTAAAATCTGTTTCTAAAATATGTGATTTTGCTGCTGACAGGTTTTCACTTCAAAGATTGGAGTGAATCATCTGATTTTAAGAATTCAGGTAAGTTAAGAGTATCCCCTTTGTGTTCCATTTACCATTGAGTGCTGACTGTAGCTGATAACATCAAATTTGCACGTTATTATCTAAAATGGTTGAAAACCACACTTCAACAAAGTCTGACATAAATCTTCAAGAGGGTGCAATGAATATGTATGAGCTGAAACAGATATGACAGTGTGAGCACATTAAAATTCCTGTCACTAGGGTTTCAAACTTTCCTGGATGGTTAGAGTAGTGGAACGCAATAGTTTTTGTAATATGGTACACAAAGCAATTACACAATTATGTAATTAGAATTTCAAACGCCGCTTAACTGTCTAATCTTTTATTTAATGCTGTGAGGTCAATGCAAAGCTTTGTTTGCACATGTAGAAATGACTGTTGACCTTGAGAGTATGAGTAGGGGTGCTTGCAAAGGCTAAGGCCATTATAGCAAAGCTTTTGCTTTTGGTTCTGGAGTCATTCATCATTTCTGTGCATTCTTTTGTCCTTGACAGATCTGGTCTGAGCCCTGACACCGGACACCCAATAACCTCGAGCAGACATGGCTGAAGGCCCAAAGAATTCCTTCTTTGCAAACAAGCATGAAGATAGCACCAGATAAAGGCATCTCAAACACTGGTGATGAAAAGGCAACAATTTAACTCTATTATGAGAGAGGATATCTCACTTTAAAACATTTTGGGCTTTACTAATAAAAACCTGCTGAGAAGCTGAAAATAGTGTCATAAATGCAGCCAAAAACAATACCATTGATTTTAACCCGCTAGTCACCATGAAGCCATTTTCTGTTTAGTTATGTGTATAGAATTTGAATGCTGTAAAATGAGTACTAAAATTAACAACCCAACTCAGCTTACATTAACGTCACTTTCATGTCCAGTATTCTACTGCCAGTTCATATCAATATGTGAAATGCACTCTTGTGGTTTTGAAAGAGGCTTGTGAAAATTTACAACGCTCCATCATAGCTGTTTGTTGATAATGGAGGGTGATAGGAGGGACACAGGTGTGTTACATTTGAGACCGGTAACACATTTTGTAAGATGAGCAGCGGTTTGCATTGAACTGTGCACCAGTCCATGCATTATTGACTTGTTCTGGTTGATTTGTTGTAGATAAGCATATAGAATTCATATGGTGAGTACAGACAAAGTACATTCCATCACGCACATTTAGTTAAAGCTATGGCTACATTGCATGGTCGAGTTGTAGCCTAGTTGCTATTGTTGAATAATAAGGAAGCCCAACAAACAGCAAAGAGAATAGTGATTGATTGAATTTATTTTTTGAACTCCCAGCAAGATGTCATTGTGGCGTTTGTGTGAGGAATTATTATTTTTTGTCCACATTTGGAAATGGAAAAATGAAACACATTGAAAACAAACACATAAAAAAAAGTAATTTTGATTCAAGTAAAAACAGACCAACTGCATAAAAAGCTCACAGTTAGCAAAACTTTAAAAGAAGTTGATCTTAATTAAAAACATCTCTTGACCACCAATGTTCAGAGAATTGGCTCAACATTAGTGTAAGACCATTTTTCCTGCAACTGTATAAAACACAATAATGTTGCTTATCTAATTTCTGTGCTCAGTGTATGAAATTTGGTTACGTATGTGCGGAATGCAATTACAATCACTTTCGGAGTGAATCTCTCGTCTCCAGAAATCTCTGGTCACAATTCAGGCATGACCCCCCCAAATCCAACAGGTTTGGAATAATGTAACTTTTTTCTACCCACCCACCACCTGCTCCATGCAACGCTCCCAGCAAATCAGGTTATTTGTTCCAAATCCTCTTGTGTTGACGGATGCCCTTGCATGCACACATTTGTTACCCTACTTATTGCAGCAGACCTTTCTACCTGCATACTAACAATTATCCAGCTGACCTTTGTAAAATACTCTCTTAAAGGAATCTTCTCATTTCCTAATAGCTTTGGAAGAAATATCATTTGTATGTTCAGCACAGGGGGAGCCAGAAGATTCTGTCGCCAGCCATTCTCAGAGGAACCATAAATTATTAGCCTTGTTCAGCAAGCAAATCTCAAACTGAAGCTGGAGTTCAATGCAGTCAGATGATGTTGTTTATTTTTGTACATTTATAATACCTTTTCTTTGCTCTTTTCTCCCTTTATCCATCCATCTTATCCAATTCCCATGTCACCTTTGTGTGTTTGATGGATCCTTGGGGTCTGAGCTTGACCCCTGACTCCAAAATTGCCTCCCTCAATTTGGATTAAAATGCCATCTCTTTGTTCTCCCCGCATCCCCGGCTCTGTTGCCCAAACCAACACACACTTCAGTCCTCCACGTGACCCCCCCCCCCTTGCCTGTGCAGTGCTGCTCCATGCCTTGACCATCTCTCCCATGGGAATACCAAAACTCAATTCTATTTCTATGCTCCGTTACTATCTCTATAAATTTGGCAATGGCACAAGGATTGCTGACTGCCAGTGAGGATAGGAATAGGAAGTTGTGGCGGATGAATATGTGGCTGAAGAATTGATTCAATTTGTGAATCATTGGGATCTCTCCGGGGGAAGAACTGTCCTGTCCAATAAGGACAGGCTGCACCTCAACTGGAGAGGGAGCAATATCCCAGAAAAATGTTGGGTAGGGGGATGGGAACCAGAACGTGTGTGCAGACAATAAGGCAAAGGGTGGAAAGGCCAAAGCAATGTGTAGTCATTTGGAGGGTTTGAAATATGTCTATTTCAATGCAAATAGCATTGGAATAAAGGAGGGCAGCAGCAATCATCAAGGATCCAAACCACCCAGCACATGCTCTGTTCTCGGTGCAAAACTCGCACCACCAGGTTCAGGAACAACTGCTATCAGATGCCATCCACCATCGGACTCCTCAACAAAAATTCAATCAGAAACTCATTTAGGAACTCTTACTTGTGTACTTTAATGATTTTATTAAAAAAAAACTCTCTGTATTTAACAGTCAGGTTGTTTACGTTCCTTATCTGTTTCCAGTTCTTTCTTTGTTGACACGTATACATTGTGTACAGTTTTTTTTTTGTACTACCAATAAGTGGTAATTCTGCCTCACCTGCAAGAAAAATAATTTCAGGGTTGTATGTGATGTCATGTATGTACCCTGACAATAGATCTGAAATCTGATATCTTTAAAGGAGATGAACGTAGAGCATGGATAAGTACATGGAATTACAGTGTTGTGACTGATAGTGAAAGCCCATAATTGGCTTAAGCAGATACCAGGATTTAGGTGTTTTAAAAGGAATAGGATGCGAGGTAAGAGAGAGGTGGGTAGCATTACTGGTCAGGGATTGTATCACAGCGGTAGAAAGAGAGGACACTGTAGAGGAGTGTCTACTGGTCAGTATGGGTGGAAGTCAGAAATAGGAAGGGAGTGATCTCTGTACAGGAAGTAGACTTTCAGTCACATAGCCCTGGGACACCGAGGAACAAATAAGCAGGCAGATTTTGGAATGGTGCAGAAATTACAGGGTTGTTGTTATGGGAAACTTCAACTTCCCAAATATTGACTGGCACCTCCTGACTGCAAGAGGGATAGATGGAGAAAAAATTGTCAGCTGCCTCACAGTATGTGGACCAGTGGACTAGAGAAGAGGCCATACTGGAATTAATATTGGGTAATGAACCCGGTCAGGTGACAGACCTCTCAGTGGGGGAGCATTTTGATAATAGTGATCACCACTCCTTGAGCTTTAGCATAGTAAAGTACAGGGATAAATGTAGACAAAATTGTAAAGTGTTTAATTGGAGATGGACTAATTATGATAGGATGATGCAGGAACTAGGGAGAATAAATTGGGAACAAATATTCATGGGAGAAAGCATTGGGGCAATGTGGAGGAAGTTCAGGGACCACTTGCACTAGGTTCAGGATAGGTTTGTTCCTCCGGGACAGGGAAAAGATGATTGAAAAAGGGAACCATCATTAACAAAACAGGTGAGGCTGCTACTTAAGTGGAAGAAGGAAGCATACATTAGATTTAGGAAGCAGGAAACAGGAAGGGCTCATGAGAATTATATGCTAGCCAGGAAAAAGCTTAAGAATGGGCTGTAGAGCTCAAACAGGGCATGATGTCTTTGACAAGTAGGATTAGGGAGAGCCCCAAGCCAATTCTGAATCCACACAGCCAAGGTTCCATGGATTCTATGCCTCATGACTTTCTGAATGAGTCTCCCATGGGCTACTTTTAAATGCCTTACTAAAATCCATATACGCAACATCTACCTCCCTACCTTCATCAATTTCTTTTGTTACCTCCTCAACAAACTCAATTAGGCTTGGGAGGCATGGCCTTCCCCTCAGAAAGTTATGCTGACTATCCTTGAGAAGACTACTAATCTAAGTGCTCATAAATCCTGTCCTTTAGAATCCTCTCCAATATATTTCCCAAGATTCTCCCTATTAAAATCAGAGGACCACGTTTGCCATTCTCCAATCCTCCGGCACCTCCCTTGTGGCCAAGTAGGATGCAAAGATCATTGGGATATATCTCATCTAGTCCTGGGGACTTATTGATCGGAATATTTTTATGAAGCTCCAGCACTTCCTCTTTCTTAACCTCATCATGGACCAGCACATAAGCTTGTTTTATTCTGTCCTAACCCCTTGATTAAGGTGCTTTACTCTTCCTTCAGGCACATGATGCATCCTTTCTCCTTAAGCTGTCCTACCTTCACTCTCTTCATGCTCCTGTTCTTCATGTAGGGTGTTTCATCCTACTTGCCAAGGTCTTCTCATGGCCTCTTCTAGCTCTTCTAAGTCCTTTCTTAAGTTCCATCCTGGCTACCATATAATTCTCATGAGCCCTGCCTTACTGTTTTTTTTTCCCTATATTTACTGTTTGCTTCCTTCTTCCTTTCACCTGTTTGGCAACCAGGGTTCCCATTTCCTACCATCTTTTCTCTGTCTCATTGGGACCAGCCTATCCAGAACCCTGTGCATGGTCCCTAAACATCCTCCACATTTCTTCCAAGAACATCTGTTCCCAATTTATTCTCCTGCATTCCTGCCTTATTCCATTGAAATTATTCCTTCCCGAATTAAACACTTGACCATTTTGTCTGCTTTTATCCTTTTCCATAGCTATGTAAAGTTCAGGGAGTTGTGGTCACTATCACAGAAAGGCTCCCCCGCCAAGAGGTCTGTCACCTGATCAGGTTTATTACCCAGTACTAGATCTGGTGTAACCTCTTCTCTAATTGGCTGGTCCACACACTGCATCAAGAATTCTTCTTGGACACACCCAACAAATTCTGACCTATCCAAGGAGGTGCCATTCAATATATGGGATGTTGAAGTCTCCCATAACTACAACCCTGTTATTTCTGCACCATTCCAAAATCTACCTGCCTATCTGTTCCTCAGTATCCCAAGAGCTATTGTGGAGCCTATAGGTGACTCCCAGTACAGTGATTAGTCTCTTCCTATTTCTGACTTCCACCCATACCAACTCAATAGACACCCCCTCCACAGCTTCCTCCCTTTCTATAGCTGTGATACATTCCCCGACCAGTAATGCTACTCCTCTCCCTCTTTTACCTCCCATCCTATCCCTTTTAATATCTCTATATTCTGATACCTCCATCAGCCAATCCTGCCCTTGCATCAGCCAAGTCTCTGTAACTGCCACAACATTGTAATTCTACGAACTGATCCATGGTCTAATATCTTCTCCTTTATTTCTCATACTTCTTGCAATGAAATAGACACATTTCAAACCCTCCGAATGACAACATTTATGCTTCTTCCCCTGCCTGTCCTTCCTCACAAACCCACAACACATTCCATCATCTTTTCTACCTTCTACTCTATTTTCTACCCTCACATTCTGGTTCCCACCCCCCCCGGCAAACTCTTTTAAACTCTCCCCAAAACTCTAGCAAACCTGCCAGCCAACCCTTTCTAGCTCAGGTTCACCCTGTCTTTTTTGTAAAGGTCAGACCGTCCCTGAAAGAGATCCTAATGATCCACAACTCTGAATCCCTGTCCCCTGCAAAAACTCTTCAGCCACACATTCATTTGCCATCCCAAGATTACCACTCTTGAGGTCCTCTTTCTCAGCTTCCTTCCTGTCCCTTTCTTCAGGACCTCATCCTTACTCCTATCTAAGTCATTGGGACAAACATAGACCATGACATCTGGCTGCTCTCTGTCCTGCTTGAGATTATTGTGGACTCGATTGGAGACATCCCTGATGTTGGCACCTGGGAGGCAACGTACAATCCTGGAGTCTCAATCTTGTTCACAGAATCCATCCAGGATCTGTTCATCAAACTATCAAATCCCCAATCATTACAGCTCTGCTCTTTTCTCCCTCCTTTTCCTTCTTAGCAGAAGGGCCAGACTTTGTGCCAGAGACGAAACCACTATGACTTGTCCCTGGTAGATCATCCCCTCAATGGTATCCAAAACATTGTACTTATTGGTGAGTGGAACGACCGCAGAAGTGCTGTGCACCAACTGCCTCTTGTCTTTTGGGTGTGACTCCCCTTGTAGCTTCTGTCTGTCACCCACTCTGCTGCCTGAATGTTCTGAAGTTCATCCAGCTCCAGCTTCAATTTACTAACTTAGTCTGTAAGGAGCTGGAGCTGGATGCATCTCTTGCAGATTTTGTCATCAGGGACACATGAGCTCTCCCACATTTCCCATTCCATTGCCCTGGCTGCCATCTCCACCTCCTATTCTTTGTTAGTATGCAAAGATCTTACCTGTTCTACATCCTCAGCTGAAGCCTTTCAAGCCAGAGCCTCTAAATTCCCATTCCTACACTTACCCACTCACACAATGGCCACTACGCTTGAGCTTCCTTTCCTTTTATATCCTGGTGTGAAAGAATGTGGGGACCACCAAGTTCCTTAGAGTCCCCTTAACTGGTGATCTATTGTGGACACACAACATCTCCTCAATTCTCAGGAAGGTGCAACAGTGACGAGGATCACTGGAGTCTCCCTCCTCCTTCCCCACCCCTACCCCCATCCCATTGACATGATGTACCAGGATCATTGTCTGAACAGGGTGCACAAAATCATTGTGGACCCCTTCCACCTTGCACACAGCATCTTTCAGCTGCTCCTGTTGGGGAAGAGATACAGGAGTATCAGAGCCAGCACCACCAGGCTGAGGAACAATTTCTTCTCACTGGCAGTGAGAATCCTAAATGACCAAAGGAGCTGTTCACACTAAACATCTGAGACTCTACATTTATGAAACAATATTTATCTATTTGCATATATGAATATTATTCTACATGTGTCTTGTTTGTCTGTATGCGTGTTGCCTGGTTGAGTGTGTGGGTGCTTTGCGATGAGGACCAGAGATCACTGTTTCATGGGTTTTACTTGTGCAATCAGATGACAATAAACTTGACAATTTGCTGCAGGCTCTATCTGTATCCCAGACTCCGAACAATTGTCACTCCGCTTACTCACCCCTGAAACAAAGCCCAGCTCCCAACACTGACCAGTTGTTGAGTTAAAAAAAAAACTTTTGGGGTGCAGTGATGACTTAATGCAGAAACACGGCAGCTGTTTGGGTACATTAATAGGACTTGGTCGGAAAAGGGGCAGCGAGGATACTGAGTGATCGACGTGCTGGAGTCACAGCCTTCCATTCTGTGCTGCCAGATTTATGATGCCCATCATATTTCAAGGAGACGATCCTTGTCGTCCTACCACAAATCAGTGTCCTGATAGCCAGGTGAGAATAAAAATAGCATGGAGGACTGTAACAGAATTGATGTTAGGAAGCAGGGCATTGAGGGCATCAGAGCCTTTTTAAAAAAAATTTAGAAGGATGCTGAGCTGTGAAGGCAGAAAAAAAGTACAGTATAGATCCAGACAACTGTTATGTGGCTGAGTGGTAACAGGTTTGGCATTAAATCTACACATCATTGGTTTAAACCGTATCCTAGTCGATCTCCTCAAACCTCTAATCAATTTCGGATAAGTCTCGGATAAATCTTGGCTAACGCAACTCAACTCTTCTGGGAATCTCTACCAATTATAGAGGATGGCCTGGAAATAGTGAATTCCAGAGAAATAGTGGCTATAAATCAAATACACTGCAGGATCAAGAGATGAAATGATGGAGTAGAACTGGATATTTTCATTGAAAACTTATTGAGTATAAGAATTTGCAGAGAACATGCCCAG
Source organism: Narcine bancroftii (assembly GCF_036971445.1). NCBI lineage: Eukaryota > Metazoa > Chordata > Chondrichthyes > Torpediniformes > Narcinidae > Narcine > Narcine bancroftii. Next base: position 221,003,435 of record NC_091469.1, on the reverse strand, counting down.
TAATTTTGAAATATTTTTCCTTTGGTTGTCATATTAAAGATACGTTTCTTACCCCAGAATACCAGTAAAATGGAATATTGGTCACCTGGAATTAGAATTTCAAATTAACAGTGAAAATTAAGTGTTGAGTTGGTCAAAAGTACAAATTTACTTAAACTGAAGAGAATTTTCCAGTGTATTGGAACACCAAACTGGTAATTCATTAGGTATTTCTATTATTGCTTTACACCACAACAAACCTGATAAAAGCTCAGTGATTCCTAAACATTTATTTTTTGTTGGCAGATGCATTATTTCATTTTGTAGATTTAAACTGGTATGCCACAACAATGAGTAGACTCCACAAATACTCCCACAATGGATGTACTACAGCAAGCTGCAGTGGGGAGTTGCAGTCAGTTAAGCAAAGCATCAGCATGCTTCATCTGCTTTGCTAATGAGGGGGGGGGGTAGGGGGGGGATGGTTCTGCTTTCTGTCAGTGTGAGAGCTGGAACAGAAGGAATACTCTCTCGTGTGAGTGCAAAGCCACTAAATGGATAGATTCAGCTGGCAAAATGTTCCCTTCGCATATGCATCTCCTGTTTTTCATTGGTCTCTGGGAGATTGCTTATTTGCAATCTTAGCAAGCAAGAGGCAAGACTTTTCACCTTATTTGGTCAGTCATTGCCTACTCATTAACACAGCAGACAAGGATCATCCAAAGGCGCAAAGTGTACAGCATGACCCCACCAATAGAACAAAATAAATGATCGCGCTTCCTGATTTTCACTGTTTGGGAAAGTCAGGAGGCAAAAGCAAAAAAAGCCCCGAAGCCATCTGTGTGCTCACCGACCGCCCTCATCGATCTTGGAACTAAAGTGAAAATCAAGTGAAGTGATGGGGTCATTGAAATACCAGGACTGCAGATGCTGGGATCTGAAGCAATCAACGAGAAGCTGGAGGGACTCCTCAGGTCAGGCAACGTCTGTGGGTAGAAATGGTTGGCCAGCACTTTGTGCCAGAATCCTTCATCGAGACACCAAGTAACAGTTGATGGCCGAAGTCTTCAGGGCGATATAAAATCAAGGATAACTGCCTGCTTGTGATACTATTTCCATTAAAATAGGCTTTCATTTGAAAGATGCAAAATATTTTAGTTTTGTAGTGTAGTAGCATTTCTGTCTGGTCACAAATGGAAAGGCCTCAACACTTGAGCCCTAATATTACATGACAAAATGTTACTTTTATCTGCAAACTCTACACATGGAAAGCTATTATTAACTTGGAACTTCATCTTGTTGGATTAGAGGGATATGTTTAGATCACCGCAGAAATAAGGTTTTTTTTGCATTGTATTGCTGAAGTGCAAAAACAACTTGTTATGTGTTTCAATTATTCTAGCTGCTGAACAGACAATCTGATACTTTTGAATGCAGGAAAAGTGGCAATCCATATGTTCACCTAATTCCACCAATACTCAGAAATAAATGATCAGATCGCCTACTTTTCACTGCTGATGCTTATTAACCGTGAATTGAGATGCACCCTGAGCTCGGATTAGTGTTGATAAATTTTTTATTACCATCAGGGAAGGCAGATGGAACTCAGCTTAAGGTCTCAATGGTAAGATGGCATTTCCACCAGTGCAAAAATGCCCCAGAAACAAGGAATACACAATGTTCCAATTCAGAGAAAGAGTGATGCCACAGAGCCAGTAATGATCCCTATAATTGGAAAAAGTACTTTCTCTTTTGTTCAAAGTTTTTCAATTATCCACAATCTATTTGTAAATCCCAGTGGTTTGACACCTGCTTCACTTGATAATGTTGCTGTGATTCTCATCCACTAACTGGGGCCTTGTCCCTGCACTCACTTTCTATCCACCTGGTTCCTGCTGGCCTCACCCACCACCCCCATTCCACCCTCACTGGGGCTTCGGTTCCTGAACTTTCCACCCACTTGGACCTAGTTTCCCGCACTCCCCACTCACCTATTGCCCGGACCCAAGTTCCTGCACTCCCCGTCCACTCACCGGGACCCTTGTTCTTCCACTCACATTCTAGTCATCAGGACTTCCTGCACACTCTCTGAGACCCTGGTTCTTGCCCTCACCTTCCATTCACTAGAGCCCTGGTTCTACGCTTCCCACCCACTCACTGAGACCCCAATTTCCACAGTCCCTTTCAGATTACCGGGTCCTGGTTCTTTTATTTAAAATTCACCTTGCTCTGTTTGCTGAGGCCTTTTGAAATTTAACTGGTTCGGTTTCCCATTTTTTTTTTAAAGTTACAGGGTTCGCTGGTGAATGTATAATTTTACTGTGTAACAGTTAAAGAAAAAGGTACATTCAATGTTTAATGGAGGATGAATAGAATAACATCAATAGTCCAAAAAGTCTATGTCAAACACCTCAGTCCTGAATGCATCAGGTTGACAGTTTTACTGTAAACTGAAAGGCTTTTGCTAAGCTGACATTCTTGCTAAAGTGTCATCCACTGTAGTAGGAAATCAACAGCACCACTAAATATAATTTTTAGCATTAAACTAATCTGAATTTCACACAAAGCGTGAACTTAGCAGTTTACAATTCTGAGAATGTGCTGCACAACAATTTCAAATAAAATCTGTGAGAAAAGGCACCTAAAAAACATCAATTAATCAATACCACAATTAAACAAAATACTTGGGCAGGGGCTTCTCCAGTACAACACGAGAAGTTGCTGTAAGATTATTTATGAATTAATTTTTCTGATGATTCATTTAAACATCTTATTTAAAGTACTTTATATTTACGAAGATTTATTTGTTGCTATTGATCACGCCAACTTTATGGTATTCCATGTAGAACTTATGGGATAAAATCACAAGTAGAAGAGGCTGTGTAACGATTCGTACCTTCCGATAATGTTGACTATTTCTTTAAATAATAAGAAAGAACTTACTAATGTCGCAAAACATGAATGTCTGCAGATGCTGTGATTGACATTAAAAAAAAACAGTGCCCATTATTAGAGCAAAGGTAAAGATACATAACCAACGTTTCGGACCTGAGCTCTTCATTAAGGTATGAGGAAAATGTCGGTAGGTGCCTGAATAAAATGTTGGGGGATGGGTGGCAGAAGAGGCAGAGATGGGAGCACAGGCAGGAGGTAATAGTTGGATAAGGTAGGGAGGGTCACAACAGCAAACGGGGAGGGGGTGACTCTGTGGATTTGATATATGTTTTTTACATTTTATTTTAATTTAACTGATTAATGTCACTTTCTACTCTTGAAAAACTGACCATATCATTTTGAAATTGCAATGCAACATTTATGTTATCTTATCTGTCAGTGAGGCAAATCATTTTCACTTTTGCTGCTCATTGTAAGTGTAATCCAGTGTATCTTTTGTATCACACTGATGCATTAAATTTGCTCTGATTTACTGCTTAATTTATAAATGTACTTTTATATTGGTGTTTACATCACATTGGTAGTTTGCTGGTTCAAAGTCCTGGAACATCCTTCCTACCATCAGCAGTTCAAGAAGTCTGTTTGCCAGCATCTTCTCAAGGGCCATTGGGGATGGGCTCAGGCTGTGAAGTCCACAACCCTTGAATGAAATCACAAACATCTAGAAACTTGAAAGATGCCTTCAATCACAAAACATGGTTCACTTTAAGCAATTTTACTGATATATAGTGGGTTTGTTTTTTTTTATCATTTGCAATCATTCCATGACAATCTATTAATATTAAATTGGATATTTTACAATTGGAACGAATGAATCCTAAATTTGCAAAGGAAATGGTAAACATATAGTGGATTAATTGAATGCTTTTCTAAAAATATTTTAAAAATGTTAATGTAGATCTGTCATGGGGAAGGAAAGGTCATTTTTAATATTCATGGAAAATTGGGAGTGGTATCAGATCATGTGCATGGCACTTAAAATAGCTCCGGGAAAGTGAACCTTATTTCACCACAATTCTTTAGAAGACACAGATAAAGGGGCCTCCTTTCTAAAGTGGTACTGGGAACAAGAACGGGTGTGAGTGGAAGCACTACAGACATAATTAATGGCCATTTCATTTTTGCATGAAATATGAAATGTTTTTGAATAATATAACGATGATAAAACCCAGTTGAAAAACTTACAGAGTGTTTAAAACTGATATTGTTTACTGGATTTACTAGTCAGTGGTGAAGGGTTGCTGGGAATCCTGAAGTCTTTGTAAAAATTCAACAGGCTTCATAAAAGATTATTTTAAATAAAGCACACAACATTCTGACATAACTACTCTTAGGAAAATAGACCAAATTTGTCTTTCTAAGCTGGAGGAGTTTTACAACAGCAATTAAACTTCATTCGCCATTGTGCAACTTTTTTTTCGTTCGTTCATAGCAAGACTAGTCCATAAATAAAGTTTGCATCATATATCAGTGAAAAATGACCAACTCTAAAACCCTTGAGGCTCATTCATTCCTTTTAAAACAGCATTTACAGCACCGTGCAATTTCTGATTGTTTTGAGATGAAGAATGAGGTTTAGTTTTGATCCCACCTTGGTGAAGCAGGAACACACAGGAACTGGCCCTTCAGCCCACAATATTTATGCCTGACATGATAGCATGTTAAATCTTTGTGGCTAGAATTATTAAAACCCTTTGTAAATATGTGTCATAAGGGATATGCATTCACATTCCTAGTTAGACATGGAAGAGCAAGATTCTAATTACTCACTGAACTCTCATTGTGTGAATAACCAACGACTTCTGATGAAGCTTTGCGTCAATCCTATCTGTTAAATTTCCCAAAGATTCTTCAATATCAGAATTAAATTTCAGTGCAGAAACTTGCCCAGGCTGCTCCAAAACATCAAGACTTCTGCCAGCAATGAAGACAAGCAAGAGAACAATTATCTTCAGGATCCGCTCCCAGGGTCATAAAAGACTGATGTCGAATTATGTCTCTGTTCCTTCATCATCAGCAGATCTAAATCCTGAAACTCCCTCCCCAGTAGCACCAGAAGAAGATCTCCACACCACCATCTGAAAGGAGGAGAAGGACAGGAAGTCTTACCTGGACACCATTGAGGTGTTTCAGTCTCAAAGTCTCTTCCCCGTTCATGCATAAACATTGTACATTACCTTTAGTTTGCTGGTGGCACACTGACAAAGCACTGAGATATTGTGTGTTGGGTAACTACTGCGAAGTGTGTGGGAGAGATGTATGGTTTTGGGGCAGTGGAGAGCACCAGGGACTCATTTGAACAGATGGTAGCACACAGAAGTGAAGTGGAGAATAGAAGAGCTCTGCTTAAACTCCTCAGACTCCACACGATGGACATGCCACCTACCAGCAACCGCCTGCAACACCAGATCAGACCTATCTCTGCCTCACACAGGCCAATTGCATGAGAAGCCTTAAAACTTGCATTATGCACCTCTGATGAAGCCCTGTCCAAGATAGAGGCAGAGTTTCCTTGACCTTGCATAAATTCAAGAAATTCTTCCTTATTCCTTTGTTCTCTGAAACGTATTTGGTATAAAATTAAAAATGAACAATAAGGAAATTCCAAATGTTGTTCTTTTTCTACATAATTTCTAATTAACCTTTCAATACTTATAGTTATCACAAAGTAGCCTGAACCCTACCTAGGAAGTTAACAGTTCCATTAATAAAACCCTATGATAGGATGATCCCTGGCTGAAACTTAAATTTATTCTCCTCATTTGCACCAATATGGTTCATGAGGAACATTTCAATTATGTTTGCCTTGTCTGTGTAAGTGAAACAAACCAATTGCTTCCTGATAAACTCAGGAGATGATTTTCCTCTGAATGCTTCTTACTCTGTTGCTCCAACTCCACGATAGAAACCCATTCATGGGAGAAAATGCTGGTTTTATAAACTGATTAAGCCACGTGGAATTGTAAAGGGTCAGAGAAAATTCTCTGTTTGTTCCCCATTCAGTCTACAAATTGACTTTACTTGAGTGGCTTTGTCAGTTTGCACCACCAACAAAAATCCAAACACTGTGTCTGCCAAATCTATCTTCTATTTTGAACATTTTCTTTCACATGTAATTTGATACCTATGCTATTTTGCTATCTGGATCAGAAGCAGTTAAATGATCTCTACAGGCTGCTATATAAGGGATGTAAAACAAATAATAATGATTGTTCGAATTATATTCAAATGTAATTTATTATTCTATTTGTAAAATAGGAATCAAAAAGACTAATATTTATTTTTTAAGCTATTTTATCAAATAAAAGTTCAAAGCTATCAACATTACATTTTAAAACAGCATTAAAGCTTAGGAGAGGTCACAGGGAACTTTAAATGGCCACAAAAAGATGAACTTAATACTTAAGTCTGCATGACAACTAACTAAGCCTTTGGCATTTCACATGGCATGAACCATGATATCCTGTTGCCTACATCCTACAGATACGATGAGATACTGGATTTTGCTGGGATTAGTTTTGGCATTTCAATCTTTGCCCTCTCAACTTTTTGCAGTCATCTTTAGGGTGACACGGTCAGCGCCAGCGATCAGGACTGCAGTTAAAATCCCGCGCTGTCTGTAAGGAGTTTGGGCGTCCTCCCCGTGCCTGCATGGATTTTTCCTGGGGGGGCTCTGGTTTCCTTCCACTGTTTGAAATATACAGAGGGTTTGTTGGCTAATTGGGTGAAATTGGGCAGCAAGGGCTTGTGGGCTGAAATGGTCTAAATCAGGGGTGTCAAACTCAAATTCACGGAGGGCCAAAATCAAAAACTTGGACTAAGTCGAGGGCCGAACTAAATATTTATTGAAAATTTTCAACAACATCTGCATGTTTTCTCTTCTTTCAACATAAAATAAATGTTTAATAATAGTTTTGGATAAACTCTTTCCAGAAGCATTATCAAATGAGAAATAAAATATTCAATAAATAATATTTCTCTATAGAGGATTTATCAAATGTTGCTAGTGTGCTGTCGAATAGTAAAATCTGAGGGCTATTGAGAATGTGGGAGAATAACATGATTCATGAAACAATCAAATGGGTGACTGATTGTGGGCATGAACTCTAGCAGGGTTATTTGCCATGCCCTTTTTCCATTGGTACAGATATCCTTTGATTTACACACTTTTCAAGTTTTATGCCTATTGAGCTTGTATCCAGGTGCAGAACCATTTTTAACCAGGAATATATTTATCACTGTGACATGAAACTATTGGAAGATCGTTTTATCCTGAGATTAAAGTTCATAATCCTTACTCAGGCCTGTGTGCGGGAGGGCGGGGTTTGCGGGCGATCGGGTTGGACAACGACAGTGCGGGGGCATCAGCTCTCGCTGCAGGGCGGCATCTCGGCGGATCAGCGGCCCCGTCACCGTGAGTCGCGGGTCGGCCTGCGCCAGGGAGGGGGAGTGGGCAACGGTCCTGGCGAGGTCAGGCCCGAGGCCTCCGGTTCCGCGCGGTGGGAAGCGGCCTTGGCTTCCCCTGACATTGGCCAGGCCCCAAAACCAGAGTCCACGGTGAGACCCTGCAACATAAACAGAGGAGGTGGGGGCAATTAGCGGGCTGACGCCAATGCATTCTGGGATTTATAGTATTAGCTGTGCATGCGCTATACTGCCGCGGCGGCCAGCGGGCCACCTCTAATACATTTTTGAAATGATCTTGCAGGCCAAATATAATTATATCGCGGGCCAAATTTGGCCCGTGGGCCAGAGTTTGACGTGTGGTCTAAATTAAAAAAATATTAGTTTGAATTCTTAAACATTTTGTCGCATGAAATTGTTTTTTTTTCCCTCAAATTCCTGGAAACCATGTGAAGCGTTAAGTGTACTGCTGGGACGGCAGTTGTCCAGGCTTGATTCTCAGCATCATTGAAATTTAGACTGAAATGAAAAAGTCTGCGGACCTTGCGATTGCAGTTACTTCACCTAACTCGGCAGGACCCGCAGCTTCTGTCGGAGGCCAAGGAACATAAGCAACGTCTTGAGCCTGAGCCCTTCGTCAAGGTGTGAGCAACGAGGAGGCAGGCACCTGAGTAAAAGCATAGGGGGAAGAAGGGAAAAAGGGGCAGGAGAAGGAGCCCAGACCAATGGGCAAAATGCCCCAGGTGAAAAGGACTGGAGGGCAGGGGAGAAAAGCTGAGAACTGAGCGGGGAGGTTGGAAGTTCTGTGAATGCTGAGCTGAAGGAAAGGAGAGAGAGAGAGAGAGAGAGAGAGAGAGAGAGAGAGAGAGAGAGAGAGAGAGAGAGAGAGAGAGAGAAGAGAGAGAGAGAGAGAGAGAGAGAGAGAAAGAGAGAGAGAGAGAGAGAGAGAGAGAGAGAGAGAGAAGGGTGGGGAGCTATGGGAAAGGAAACAAACAGACAGAGAGGGTGGGGGGAGGGGAATAGACACTGGAGAAGCTGCTGCCATTCGAATGGAGGCTGCCCAGATAGACTATGAGGTTAAAAAAAGAAATTGTGGGAAACTGCCAGAGATGCTGCAATGACAGCGCAGCTGAGGACCCATGGAGAGTGAGGAGAGGAGTCACAGCACTTCTCAACAGGGTCCAACCACCCAGTCAAACAACCAACCGCGCTATACAGGATTTAAATTTGAAAGAAGCCAATGGTAATTTATTAAAAAACCCTGTGACTGTGGGTCCAAGTACAAGATGGCAGCGCCTGTGTTAGACAGTAGTCTGAGGGGTTACAGATTCTGGGGTAAAGTAGCAAACATAGCAGGGCACAGGAAAATGGGGAGACCACACCCCGTTTGTGAAGCAGAGAAGATGGCCCTGCTGGACGGTGACCATGGTGGCAGACCCGGGAGGGCCTCTGCAGCTGAAGACACACAGGCGGGGCTGTTGGCGACTCGAGCCAAAGAAACCACGCAGGCTGCGGACTGCTGGAGACTGGCTTGAGACTGGCTAAAAGGGTCCCAGATAGGGAACCAGAGTGTGAGAGTGTTTTGAGGGCACTGAATGCTTCTTGATTGTGACATAGGTTTGGATCTGTAGCCCAGGTTTGGACTATGAGGCTGTGGGGGCTGCAGGAGCGCTGGAGAAAAAATCCATAGCCACTCAGTGATTCTGGGGGAATTCTCTGTTGCTTCTCTTTCCCTGAATGTAAGGGGTGCCAGGTAACTTTTGCTGATGGTGAATCTTTGTCTGCCTTACACCAAAGTCAATTTTGAGTAATATTACAACTGTTTTGTTACATGACAAGAAAGGAACATTGAACTCCTTTCTGATTGTAATGGGTCAAAAATCCTCTGTGCTGGAAGTGCTGTTCCCCCAATTTTCAGGTGACCCCAGCTTGGCAGCACATGAGACATGTCAGCAGAGGAATGGGGCAATGAAATGAAATGGGTTGCTGTTGAGAGATCCCCGCTATCGCAGCAGACAGAATGAATGCACTCGATGGGCTGAAATTCAGGTGTCATCGAGTCGCCAACAGCCCCGCCTGTGTGTCTTCAGCTGCAGAGGCCCTCCCGGGTCTGCCACCATGGTCACCGTCCCACAGGGCCATCTTCTCTGCTTCACAAATGGGGTGTGGTCTCCCCATTTTCCTGTGCCCTGCTATGTTTGCTACTTTACCCCAGAATCTGTAACCCCTCGGACTACTGTCTAACACAGGCGCTGCCATCTTGTACTTGGACCCACAGTCACAGGGTTTTTTAATAAATTACCATTGGCTTCTTTCAAATTTAAATCCTGTATAGCGTGGTTGGTTGTTTGACTGGGTGGTTGGACCCTGTTGAGAAGTGCTGTGACTCCTCTCCTCACTCTCCATGGGCTGAAATTCAGGTGTCATTGAGACACGGATTCATACAGCATTTAAACAGGCTTTTCAGCCCAACTTAGATACACTGATCAGAACCTAAAAAACTTGCCTTTAAACGAGCTTTACTATATTTGGCCTGAATCCCTCAAAACCTTTTCCATCCATGAACCTTGTCAAATGTCTTTAACATTTTGTAATTGCACTCACATCCACCACTTCCTCTGACAGTTCATTCCACCCAGACACTGTCCTTTGTGTGACAAGCCTGCTCCTCAGGTCCTCTCACCTTGAAGCAATGACCTTCAATTTTAGACTCCCTTTCCTGGGAAAAGGACTATGACTATTCACCTTACCTATGCCCCTCATAATGTTGCAAATCCCTCAGCCTCTTCAGCCCAGTGAAAACCGTCCCATCATATTCAGTCCCTCCTTATAATTCAAGAAATAACTTCCTGAATCTTTTGGTACCTCATCCGTGGGTAAAGAAGATACAAAAATCTCTCCCAGGCTCTTGCTTCCAAAGACTCCACATATTAAACAACATCTCCTGGAGAGAGCACACCAGTGCAACCTTGAAGAAGACGCACCAATGATTCTAATTTCTCTGAAGTCTGAGGGCATTTGGCATGTCGTTGAATACGATATCAAACTTCAGCAGTAGAAAGTATCCTGATTGGTGACCTTGCAGACTAATTTTGAGATTCAGCCCAGATTCATCTCCACAGATGGCCCTCACAAATGCACTGGGGAAAGTATACTAACTGGTTGCATTACTGCCTCATTTGGCAATCCATGTGCGCAGGAACACAGAAGGTAACAGAAAGTAGCAAAGATAGCCAGGCCTGTCACAGGTTCTGACCTCCAATCCATTGAAGACATCCATGTGAGAAAGCTGCCAGAATCGTAAAGGGACTTGTTCTCCTGTTCACAACCTCCCCTCACTGCTAGCTTTGGGAAGAAAGTACAGAAGCCTGAAGTTCAACAGCTCTAGGTTCAAAAGCAGGTTTTTTAACCAACAGCTGACAAGGCTCTTGAACCTACCTTTCTATAATAATCCTAAACTTCCCCAACTAAACATAAAAAGCTGTCTTGACTATTGAAATGTCATATCTTTGCATGGCTGTAATTGTGAATATTTATTATCTATCTTTAATACCTGTATTTATTATCCTCTTTCCATTCAGTAAATCAATGTATTGGAGTTGTTTCTTTTCACAAAACTTGGAGGCAACAAATAAGAACTTTGGGAATATGTAGATTGGACACACACATGACAATAAATATGATCATTATTGCGATATCCTCGGTTATTCTTGGTTAGGACCTGGCCAACACATCCCTTTGGGTTCCCTTTCTGCTCTATTTCCCCAGCCGTCATGATATTCTCCATGAAATATCATTTGACACTTCGCCCATTTCTCTTGGCTCCACCATATTAATGAGCATACTGATCCTTGAGGAGAACTATTCTCTCCTCCCTTCTCCCTATGACTCCTATGTAGCACCCTCACCTCGATATCAGCGGCAACTCACCCTCGCAATGCCAGAGCTCCAGAACTTGCTGGCCAGGGCCTGCAGTGGACCCTTCCTGTACTACATCCACTGCCAGATCCACGTGTTCAACCGCCAGCTCGACACCCACCTGGTGACCATCGTAAACTTGCCTCCCTTGAGACTGCACCCTCAATGCAGGTTCCCATTGCGACCCTGGCCACCTGCCCTCCAGAGCTCCCTATACCTCTGCTCCTGACTCCAGCCTATTCCCCAGCCACCAGCCTACCTGTCAGTTCCCCTCTCCACAGCTTTGGCAGCCATCTCTAGCCATGGCCCCAGCCACCTACTCACCGGAGCTTCCAAAGCCATGGCCACCGACTGAAACCTTGGCCCCGGCTGCCGGCTCATTGAGTTCCTGATGCTTCCTCCACTAACTCCAGCCTTGGCCCTTGCCACTCACTCACAAGAGCTCCCATAACCTGTCAATCTGATGGCTCAGTAAGTCAATTGTATCCCACCCATACTGACACTTTGCGAGTTTGATGGTCAGCTCGAACGCCTGCAGGCGGCTGAATAGTTGTCTGAGGTGGGCTGTGTGGTCTGAATGGTCACGGTGGCAATAATGATATCAACCAAGTAGATGAACATGAATGGGTTGTCCCGGCCCATCATGTCCATTAGCCGCTGAAAAATCTGAACAGTGTTCTTAAGCCTGAAGGGCATCCTCATAAATTCAAACAGGCCAAAATGGGTGATTATGGTAGTTTTGGGCATGTCCTTGGGGTGTGCACTGGGATTTGATGATAACCTCTAATTAAATCGACCTTTGGAAACACCTGTGCCTGGCTTGGATATGGGGCATGGGGTATCTGTCCGGTGTGGTGGCCTCAATGAGGCAGTGATAGCCACCACACGACCCCCAACCTTCTGCTGCCTGCGGGATCATGAGCGTGGGGAGGCCCAGGGGCTGTCTGACCACAGCAATATCCTCAACTCCTCCATTTACTTAAATTCCTCTTTGGCGAGGTCAAGTTTCTCGGAGGGAACTCAGTGCACCCTGGTGAGGAGTGGGTGGGGGGAATTAATGAGGTTGTGGTGCCTCACCCTGTGATTCGGTTCCGTGGAGGAGAATTGTGGCACCACGATTGCAGGGAACTCCACCAGGATGCATGTGTAGCTGTCGTTGAACAGCTTGACGTATTTGAGATGGGGGAGTCAGTAGTTTATCTTCCCCCAGGGGCATCGCTTGAAAAGTTCTGGTGTGCACCAAACACCACCCTTTTTAGTTACCAATGGGCAATGGGCGCACAGGGAATTGGCTCCCAGGAGCGGTTGCACCACTGCCTTAATGGTAAAAGTCCAATTAAATTGGTGACCAACAAATCATAGGGGGATGATGCGGGTGCCATAAGTTTGTATAGATGGGTGCTGTTCACTGCCCTCAGTGTTGGGCCCAGATTGGCGTTTCGGGTGTTGTAGGCTGTGGTGGGGGAGGACACTTATTTCAGCACCAGTGTCCACGAGGAACTACCTTCCCGACAGACAGTCCCACATGCGGAGGAGGCTGTCACGTTGGTCAAACACCACAGCCATTAACGACAGCTAGCCATGGCGCTTCCCAGAAATGCGCAGAGTGGGCAGCATCTATGAGCCCCAGCACCCCATTGTTGATGGTAGTAGCAATATGGCTGGGTAAGTGGGTCCACTTGCCTCTCTGTCTGCTGTGACTTCATTTCCAGCTGGGGTCGGGGCTTGGTGATCTGTTCCATCGAGGTTCCATTTTCATTCTTCTATCTCCAGAGCATGTCCGCCTGGGCTGAGACTTTCCTCGGGTCACTGAAGTTCTTGTCGGCGAGCAAGAGTCAGATATCCTCAGGCAGCTGGTCAAAGGTAATTTGCTCAAAGAGCAGGCAAGGGTTGTGCCCCTCAGTGAGTTCAAGCATCTCGCTCATGAGGGCAGATGGGGTCCTGTCCCCCAAACCATCCATGTGCAGCAAATGGGCAGTGTGTTCGTACCATGATAGGCTGAAAGTGCAGGTTAGTAGCTCTTTGAAGGGACTGTATTTGCCTTGCTCTGGAAGCTGCTGTTGGAAATCAATGACCCTCACTGCCATGTCCTGGTCTAGTGAGCTCACTACATAGTAGTGGCAGGTGTCATTGGCGGTAGTTTGTCGAAGTGGGAATTGGGCCTCGGCCTTTTGGAACCACAAATGTAGGTGAGAAATCTAGAATATTAGCAGCTTTAGTGAGACAGAATGGAGAGCTGCTTGGTTCATCACCTTTGGGTCCAACTGCTGGTTGGACCTGTCTGAGTGACCAATGTAGCGTGTGTGCTACGCGAAGTGTGGAGTAAGAACGACATGTGCACAGTCAAGTCGAGGTCGAAGACTGATTTATTGCTCTGCCAGCTCTGTTTATGATCATTCCCTGTCTCTGCTGACAGGAGTGATGTCATCACAGCTCCGGCCTCCGACCGGCCGGTGTTCCTGCTGTTGCCTGTTGTTTCCTGCCATGCAGGAGGTCATGTGGGATGACAGCCGATGGTTCCTGAGGGGGCCTTCGCGATGGCCACACTCGCCGGCCATTTTGTGAGCCGAGTCGTGACTCAGTTCACAGGCCGCTACAATATTCTCAATTTTAAACATAAGGCATTATTGCCCTCCATCAGATTAGGAAAAATATTTTGTTCAGATATGTTATGCAACCAAAATCATTGATCAGATGGATGTTTCTATTCTTTCTCAGGGAAGTTTTCCAAGTGCACACTATCTCAAGATAAATGTGGACACTCCAAAAAGATTGGGAACTGGAACTCTGAAACAACATTCGATTAAAAAAAAAGAAATGAGATCAAAATGTCCAAAATGCGTTATAAGTAAAGGCACGGGAAGTTGGACGTAAGCCTGGATTGATGAAAAAGGAAATATATTGTTTTTCCAAACTGCTGCCTGTTAAAATACAATTTGTGATTTTTGTGCAAATAGTTGTTGTTCTTGGGATTGCAAAAAATGAGTTGGACTTATTCAGGGTAAAAAAAAGTCACTCCAATTTGAAAGCCAGCAACATTGCTCCAATTAATGGAAAAAGTAAAGCAAGAGTATATATTCCTCTTGGCACACTGAATACTAAACAATGGTTGTAGGTAAAGTGATGTAATATCAGGTCAGAGAATGTCGAAATAATACAGCATAATAGAGGCTACCCATACTGCAGACATGCGTAGAGCGCAGAAACAATCCTAGAGTAGGATTCACCAACAATCCCCAGATTGTTATTACAAGAGCAACAGGGAGCATAAAATTACAATCTTTGCCGGATAATCCATGTTACGTAGTTGAATATTCGTAATGAACAACTTTCCATTTAACCATGCAAGTACAAAAACAAAGGCGAGAAATCAGACTGCTCTAACTACAGGGGAATCACGCTGCTCTCCATTGCAGGCAAAATCTTCACTAGGATTCTCCTTAATAGACTAATTCCTAGTGTTGCCAAAAATGTCCTCCCAGAATCACAGTGTGGCTTTCGCACAAACAGGCATGGTCTTTGCCCTCAGACAGCTCCAAGAAAAGTGCAGAGAACAAATCAAAGGACTCTACATCACCTTTGTAACCTCATCAAAGCCTTTGGCACCGTGAGCAGGAAAGGGCTCTGGCAAATACTAGAGCACCTTGGATGCCCCCCCCCCACAAGTTCCTCAACATGGTTATCCAACTGCACGAAAACCAACAAGGTCGGGTCAGATACAGCAATGAGCTCTCCGAACCCTTCTCCATTGACAATGGCGTGAAGCAAGGCTGCGTCCTTGCACCAACACTCTTTACTATCTTCTTCAGCATGATGCTGAAACAAGCCATGAAAGACCTCAACAATGAAGACGGTGTTTACATCCGGTACTGCACGGATGGCAGTCTCTTCAATCTGAGGCGCCTGCAAGCTCACACCAAGACACAAGAGCAACTTGTCCGTGAACTACTCTTTGCAGACGATGCCGCTTTAGTTGCCCATTCAAAGCCAGCTCTCCAGCACATGACGTCCTGTTTTGCGGAAACTACCAAGATGTTTGGCCTGGAAGTCAGCCTGAAGAAAACTAAGGTCCTCCATCAGCCAGATCCCCATCATGACCATCAGTCCCCCCACATCTCCATTGGGCACACGGAACTCAAAACGGTCAACCAGTTTACCTACCTCAGCTGCACCATTTCATCTGATGCAAGGATCGACAAAGAGATAGGCAACAGGCTTGCCAAGGCAAATAGCCCCTTTGGAAGACTACACAAAAGAGTCTGGAAAAACAACCACCTGAAGAATTACACAAAGATCAGCGTGTACAGAGCCGTTGTCATACCCACGCTACTGTTCGGCTCCGAATCATGGGTCCTCAACTGGCATCACCTACAGCTTCTAGAACGCTTCCATCAGCGCTGTCTCCGCTCCATCCTGAACATTCATTGGAATTACTTCATCACCAACATCGAAGTACTCGAGCTGACAGAGTCCGCAAGCATTGAATCCATGCTGCTGAAGACCTAACTGCGCTGGATGGGTCATGTCTCCAGAATGGAGGACCATCGCCTTCCCAAGATTGTGTTCTATGGCGAGCTCTCCACTGGCCACCGAGACAGAGGTGCACCAAAGAAGAGGTACAAGGACTGTTTAAAGAAATCTCTTGGTAACTGCCACATTGACCACCGTGAGTGGGCTGATATCGCCTCCAACCGTGCATCTTGGCACCTCATAGTTGGGCGGGAAGCAACCTCCTTTGAAGAAAACCACAGAGCCCACCTCATTGACCAAAGACAAAGGAGGAAAAACCCAACACCCTACCCCAACCAACCAATTTTCCCTTGCAACCGCTGCAACCGTGCCTGCCTGTCCCCTATCGGACTTGTCAGTCACCAACGAGCCTGCAGCAGATGTGGACATACCGCTCCATAAATCTTCGTCCGCGAAGCCAAGCCAAAGAAGAATGAAGAAGATAAAACAAGTAAATCATTGCAAATAAATGTTCTTTCACGCGTGCGTGCACACACACACACACACACACACACACACACACACACACACACACACACACACACACACACACACACACACACACACACACACACACACACACACACACACACACACACACACACACTGTCCATAGTTTCCTCCAAATGCCTCACCTGTTTTGACATTAATAAAGAAACAGATTTGATACAGCATCGAAAGTGACTATTTGATCCAAGTAAGGTAACTACAAAAGTGATTTTTATTTTTATTAATTCTCATTCAATGCTTCAGATGAAAATTGGCAAGTTTATCAAAATATAATTGTTATAATATTCTGCTTTGATTGCCATGTTTTAATATATCATGAGCTTTAACATGACAACCTTCAAACATAATCAAACCAAAATCCATCACTTTATTCTCAGACTGCTGGATGTGCAAGGAACATAAAATGGGAAGAGGATGCCAATTTCCCACAGAATTCCACAATGTTAACCCTCTTCCGACAAAGCATTGACTTCCTGGTAAAGCAGTCAAGAGCTTGCCATATTTCAAGCTTAGTAATTATACTTATTCTACTGCTGAGGTACAAAATGCTGCATCATTTAGAATTAATCCTTAGTCTGGCTACCCTACCAGCACAGATGTGAATACCATTTCTATTATTTTTCAACCGTCAGAAGACAGGAAGAAGATAAGCATCTAATCTGACCTGAATTAATGAGTGAGGTTACAGAGCATCTCCAGAACAGGAGGACATCTCGATTCGGAAGGAAGTTCAGAAGTCTTTACTGAGAGAGGAAAGAGATCATGATGTTGGGTTGCATATTTGAATGCCAGTTTTCGTTAGGACAAGAGAAATCAGATGGAGCTGTTATTCTTGAGATGCAAATCTTTACAAAATAAGTTTTCAGAAAGGTCAACAGCTGTGAAAGTGGATTTAATATAATTAAAATTAATTTGTGAAAAGAATGTTCGTGGCTGGTATAAGAGGAAGGAAGTGCAGGGGAAGTGGTTGTTTGAGATTCAACAAAAGTGGATGGCCTTAATTATAGCTTTGCTAAAAAATGTTTCTGAAAATAAATATCAAAATCTCAGTTGCTTTAATGCCATGTTTCCTGGTGTGTTAGCAAAATATAATGGAAACACTTTTGAGAAAACTGTTTAATAAAAGGTTTGGTAGCAATCCATTCAGGATATATTCCTGTTTGGCACCAAGCCTGCCTTTAGGATTTTCAACCAGTTTGCACAAATCCTGCTGCCAGGCTTCAGAATCCTCCTGTGTCTTGGACCACTGCTCTTTGGGTACCAATCCTGCTGTCAACATTCACACCTACTTTTCACCCATCTGCTGCATGAGATTATATTTTAATTTCCAAGAGTCCTGTCCTCATGAGGTTTTGCACAAATGCTGTCCTCAGAATACGCAAGTGTTCCACTCATCCTGAACTGAAGAGTCACGCTTTCTTTGCACCAATCTTGCCCTCATGTTTGAGCCAATCCTGTCCTGATTTGTAACATAATTAGGGCAGCACGGTTAATGTAGTGGTTAGCGCAATGCTGTGACAGCACCAGTGATTGGGGCCAGGGTTCGAATCCCATGCTGTCTGTAAGGAATTGGTTTGTCTGAGTGGGTTTTCCCCGGTTTTCTCCCACTGTTCAAAATGAATGGGGCGGGGTGTAGGTTAATTAAGTGTAATTGGGTGGCATGGACTCATGGGCCAAAATGAACTTTTACATGGTGTGTGTGTGTGTGTGTGTGTGTGTGTGTGTGTGTGTGTGTGTGTGTGTGTGTGTGTGTGTGTGTGTGCGTGTGTGTGCGTGCGCATGCGTGCGTGCGTGCGTGTGTGTGTGCGTGTGTGTGTGCGTGTGTGTGTGTGTGTGTGCGTGTGTGTGTGTGTGTGTGTGTGTGTGTAGCTACTAAATGAACACACATACACAGGGTTAGTCCACAAAAGACTGTTTATTTGAGTTTCCCATGCTTCTTTTATATCCCTCCCATCCTGGGATCCATGGGACGGGGTGTGACATCACTGTGTTTGCCGCCAATCCGTGGGGCTGGCGTGTTAAAAGTAAACACGGTGGGAGCCCTGTGCCCTCTCGAAAGAATCATAGCGATCCAGCGTGCCATCACTCAGCATGCAGTACCGCGTGTACGCGGTCCATTGCCTAGGTGAGTGCATAGCGGCCCAGCCCGTGGCTCTATGCATTCGCTGGTGAGCCACATGGATAACGGTTCACGATACCGCGCTATGTGCCTGCTCAGCCTGCTACACAGCCGCTACATTAACTCCCCCAGAATCGTCGCCCAAAACAAATGAACTGGCCACGTGCACCTTTGGCGGATGCCCTCGTCACCTGGGCTGGGGCCAAAGAATGGGGAAAGTGAGATCCACATGGGCAAGCTTGAGTCTTTCCACTCTAAACAGTTGCAAATGCCCCCAATGTCCAAAGTTTACACAACCCCGTCACTCTTAACCATGCAGAAAGGGCCCTCATATGGCCGTTGCAGCAGTGCTCCTGGGACCTGTCTGTGCACAAACACAAAGTTAGCGTCGAGGAGAGGTGGAGGCACATGCCGTTTAGGGATTCCATTCCAGTTGTTTGGAATAGGTTTACTGATTCTGAAGCACATCCAGGTCAAGTTGGACGAGAAGTGAATGTCCCCTGGAACTGAGAGGACCGAATCATAAACCATCCCTGCGGATGGTGGAGGCATGTCTTCCTTGGGAGTAGTGTGCACTCCTGGCAGAACCCATAGTAACTAATCGATCTAATTGGGCCTGTTGAGTCAGGCTTTGAGATGTCGGTGGAAACGTTCCACAAGACCGTTGGACTGCGGGTTGTATGCTGTAGTGTGATTCACAAAAAGCTCACAAGGGGTGTCCATAGCGCGGAGGTGAATTAAGTGTAATTGGGCGGCATGGACTCACGGATACCAAATCTCGAGATCCAACTGACAATAAATGCTCTGGTGAACATCTCAGTGTCGCTGGATGGCAATGGGATGGCCTCTGGCCAGAGTGTGAATTGGTCTATGACCATCAGGATGTATCTCATGATCTGAGATACTGACAATGGTCTGATCAGGTCTACATGCACATGTTCAAAACTCCAGCATACCGCCAGGAAAGGTTGGAGAAGTGCGTTGACGTGCTGCTGAATTTTTGAAATCTGGCAGACGGTACACGTACGGGCCCACTGCGCAATGTCTTTCTTTAGCCCATGCCATACGTACTTAGTTGTCCTGAGCTTGACGGTTGCTCTAATGGAGGGATGAGACAAATTGTGAACTTGATCAAAAAGGCATCGCTTGCAAGATGCCAGAACCACCGGTCTAGGGTAGCATGTCATAAAGCAGAATTGGGCCGCCTAGTTGTACCATCCGCTGTATGTCCAGGTTTGTAATGTCAATACTGTACACCTGAACATTGGGATGCACAGCCTGTGCACTGGCCAAGTCAGAGATATCAACACCACCCTGGATATGATGCACTGTCGGTCTGGATAGCACATCAGCAACCAGATTGTGTTTCCCCGAGACATGATGCACATCCGTTGTGAATTCAGAAATGTACGACAAGTGACGCTGCTGCCTAGCCAACCATGGGTCCAATATTTTGCTGAAGGAAAAAGTGAGTGGTTTATGTAAAAGAGGTGAAATGGCAACCCTCCAAAACATATTGGAAGTGTCGTGTGGCTAGATACAACACCAACAGCTCATGATCAAATGTGCTGTATTTTATCTCTGATGGCTGCAGATGGCAGCTCAAGAAAGCTAAGTGTTGGCAATGGCCATTGATGGACTGATCAAGAACTGTGACCACCGCCATATCTGAGGCGTGAGTGGTGAGTGCCAGGGCAGTGCTGGGATTAGGATGCACGAGCATCACTGCATTGGCCAGAGCATCTTTGGCGGTTGTGAATTCTGCCTCTGCCTCTGGTCCTAATGAACATCCTTGTGCTTCATGGTGAGGAGCTGAAACAGTGGTCGAAGAATGTCAGCGGCTGCCGGAATAAACTGGTGATAGAAATTCACCATGCCCAAGAATTCCTGCAGTCCCTTAACCGTGGTAGGCTTCAGGAAGGCATGGACTGTGTCACTTTGCTGGATAAGGCAAAACACCCTTGGTCATGATCTTACGCTCCAGGAAGTTGATGGTTGACCTGGCAAACTGTCATTTGCTTGGGTTGATGGTAAATCTGAATTCCTCCAGCCATTGAAACAGGCAGCGTAAACGCAGGTGGAGATTCTGCTCATTCTGAATGGCGATGAGGATATCATCTAAGTAGATGTAAGTGAACTCTAAATCCCTGCTAAAAGCGTCCATAAACCGCTGGAACGTTTGAATGATGTTCTTCAAACCAAATGTCATCCTAAGGAATTCAAACAGCCCGTAAGGAGTAATAATTGCTGTTTTGGGGATGTCATCCTCATGGACTGGGATTTGATGGTATCCCTTGAGAAGATCAGCTTTGGAGAAAACACAGCAATTGTGCAGATAGGCAGTAAAATCTTCTCTATGAGAAATAGGGTATCTGTCAAGTGTAGTTATATTATTGAACCTGTGGTAATCACTGCAAGGTCTTCATCCACAAGTTTTCTTGGGCACCATGTGTAACGGTGATGCCCAAGAACTGTTGGAACACTGAATGATACCCAATTCCTCCATTGCAGTAAATTCTGCCTTTGTCTGCTGCAGCTTATCTGGCGGAAGAAAATGAGCCTTTGCGTAAATCGGCGGGCCTGAGGTGTCGATGTAATGGGACACACATGGGCCATCTTGGAGGTATTGAAATGAAGAGAGAGCACAACAGGAAGTTCATTGAGCAGGGCAGCATAGGTGTCTTTGTGTTCCCTAAGCTGGGAAACTCACCATTTGCTGCATACCAATGGGTAGGTATGGAAAGTGGTGGCATTAACTAATTTCTGCTGCTTCACGTTGATCAGCAAGTCACAGGACCATTACTCAGCACGCAGTACCATGCGTACGCAGTCCATTGTCCAGGTGAGTGCATAGCGGCCCAGCCCGTGGCTCCACGTGTTCGCTGGTGAGCCGCACCAGCGACGGTTCGCAATACCACGCTATGCGTCCACACAGCCTATATATATATGTGTGTGTATATAAAATTGAAATCTATAATTGCTGAAAGAAATGTATGAATGAAAAGCTTGAAAGTTTAAGGTTATCTTAGGGGACCATGTGACAAACCTGAGTTGAACATTTTTAGAAATTATGCGATTGTTTACAGAATGCAATTGATAACTGTGAGAATGTATGGTGGTCGTTGAGGAACAGTTGCATGATCTCCCCTGAGTATGACCACGAGACATGTAGAAGAGAAGCCAATCTGCATGCAACACATATTTGATATTGCTGTTGTTATATTTAATGTTAATTTTATTTAGAGATACAGCACAGAAACAGGCCACTTCTTGGATTTCTTCCTGACTTCCCTTTATTCGTAAGAGTATTGCCTGACATTTCCTTCTTAAACCTTATGTATGCTGCCTTCTCCCACCCCCAAACGACCCCCAAAGAAAGAAGGAAGAGACATGAGATTTAAACCATCAGAAACACAATAAATCGAAATGGATCAAAGCAACACCACCACGACGAACTCCAGGGAACTCAACATTTTAACCCTATATAATCCAAATAAGGGCTCCACACTTTAGAAAAAAAGATAATTATACGTTATTTTTTTCCTATGGAATACATGACCTCAATTCCAAGTGCCAAATCAATCACATTTTTCAAAGTAATGGCGATACATTTTCTTACTCTAGCCATTGCCAACCTTAAAAATGCTATTTCATACTTAGTCAACCTCAAAGTCAAACTCAACATTTTAACATTACCTAATAAAAATAACATTGGATCCATTAGTAATTGAATCCTTAAAATTCTCTCTAAAAATTCCTTAAGCTGTATCCAAAAAAAGGTAACCTTATGACATAACCAAGTTAAATGTAAAAAAGAGCCTACTTCTTTAAAACATCTAAAACATAAATCTTAGGGTTATAATTCTTTTGAACACTTGCTTGGGAATGGCTGCAACATCAGTCCCTTTGTCGATTTTGAAAGTCACTTTGCTGCCTCCTACATTAACGCCGGCCATCCAGGGCTCCTCTCCTGATGCTATTTCTCTGAGGAACAATCTACCTCATTCACCATGCGGGTTGACCTACAGACTTTTCCGTAGTGTCCTCATTTGCCGCAGTTGTGGCATTCTGCACTCTACTTTGATCTGCGTCATCGTCTTAACCTTTTGCTGTCCTGGTGTCTACTTCTAAACTTATGCTGTCTTCCTCTCTTAGGTTGCGCTGCACCTACTGCCAGTTTGCTTGCACACATTTCTTGCAAGCTGGTTTGCTGCTGCTCTATCACCTCTGACTGTCTAGCCATTGTGATTGTTTTCATGAGGGTGAGGTCTTTGTTGAGCTGCATCCTCTCTGACAGTGACGAATCTCTCAGACCCACTACTAGTCAGTCCCGTAAACATTTGTCGTGCAGATCCCCATATTCACAATTCTCTGCCAGTGCCTACAAGGGTGTAATGAACATGCTTACTCTTCCCTTTGAACAATTGAGGGTAAAATTTAAAATTTAAATTCCCAGTAATTTTTTTTTCAGATAACGACAAGTTAGACATTTTGTTCAGTCTAAGCTTTCTGATTTTCCAAAAACTTTGTCGCAGAGGCTCAATATCAATTATTTATTATAATCTGATGGATTTGAGAATAGCTCCATTAGTTAAGATCAAGGATGATTGGGAGCATGAGTGGATTTGTCACTCACAGACAAGGCCTGAGATACTGCTTTAAATTCGATTAAGGAGTCCTCCTTCTGTGCGCAACATTGTTGCAATTCAAAGTGGTGCATAGTGCATGTATTTCAAAAGTTAAACTATCTCGCTTCTATTCTGATATTAATCCATTACGTATTAAATGTAAAATATTGGTGGCTTCATGTTTGGGGCTTGCCCTGGTTTAGAAAAGTTTTGGAAAACAATTATTTTCAAACGTTATCTTTTGGGTTAAATTAGAACCGTGCCCCTTAATTGCACAACTTGGTTTTTCTCAAAAAGAGGAAATATTATCAACTCCATCTCAGAAGCGAATTTTAACTTTGACCTCATTGATAGTCAGACAGGCAATTTTGGAACGACAGTGCTCCACCTGCTCAGATTCAATGGATCCTTCCAAAGTTTAGAAAAAAAATCAGAGACAATGTTGAAGATGTAAAGGTGAATTTTTACAAGACGTGGGGCCCATTCGTGGAGTATTGCCATAATTTAATGAATGAGGGTGTTTGGATGCTCCTGAGTACTGTCGTCTTGTTTCCCAGTGTCATCTTTGGTTTCCTATGTATATTAGATATAACTTTGTTTAGAGGGAGGGGTTCGATTCATGTTTTTTTCTTTTTTTATATTTTGATATAATGGATTTGATTGGGAAGGGTGCACGCAATTTGTACTATGAATGATCAAGTTTTTATTTGAAAGATACAAATGATCTTTCTTTTCCTATATTCCATCTTATTTATTGGATCTGTATGTGTGTACTTTTTAAATTAAACTTAATAAAAAATATTTTAATAAGAAAGAAAGGATTCTCTAGTTAAATCAAGAATGAAGATTGCAGTAAAACAAGATTTTTTTGTGGTAGGAATATATAGGCCAGCATAGCATCGAGGCCCGAAGGGCCTGAACTGTACTGCAGTGTTCTATGTTCTAAAATGCAACTTAAAAAAAAATTATGCATCTGCCAATTTATTCAAAATACTTCACTCGTTGTATGACAGAAATGTCAAAACTGCCTTACAATGCACCACATTATATGCCATCTGCTTAGATCTTCAATGGTAACTTTTGCTCATGAAATTAAAAACATAAAATCTGTTAAGCATCATTTCACAAATACTGTATGAAGAGCTAACTACTGTCACAATCTTCCAGCTTGAAATGATTTACAATTAAACAGTAATGCTATACCTTCTTGAAATCCTTCATGATGAAGTAACACCCAACAAAAATGTTACACATTTCCATTTCTGATTTGATATAAATCCATATCCCAGTTGTACTGCTACTGAAGATTTTGGAAGAGAGCAAACCACTCCCATAGAACTGAATGTCAAAAGAGAGCAGCTAAGAGTAGCTGCCCTTGACATCAAGGCTGTACTTGAATGAGGGTGGCACGAAGAAGTCCTATTAAACCTTAAGTCAATGGGGATCAAAGGAAAAATCTTTCAGTGTTTGGAGTCATAGCGACACTGAGAGAGATGGTTGTGGCTGTTTGAGGTTATTCATCAAAGCCCCAGGACATTGCTGCAGAATTTCCTCAGGGAAATGTTCTCAACTTAACCAACGTCAACTGTTTTATCTTTGAGTTACCCTTTATCATAATACTGTACATGGAAAAGTAGAACAAACATGTATTTCTTCAGCATCTTACATGATTAAAGAAATCTAAGTTCTTTACAGCCAAAAAATTGCTTTTGACAAATTAGTATCATAACAAAATGTGACAGCGTATTGGTGAACAGGTCAATTCCATAAAAAAGTGAGATAAATGTCCAGATAGTTTATATTTAATAATATTGGCTGTTTGATAAATATTTCACTGGAATCTGGAAAAAAAAGCCCTGGACTGTTTAAAAAAGTATCATCGATTCATGTCAGTTTACTGGGAGGACAGGCAATCTGTTTCAGGCAAAAGATCACACTTCCAACAATACAGTACACCCTTTGCCCTACTTTGGACTGTCAGTTGATATTCTCTGGAGTGTGCTGAATCCACAACCTCTGCACTCAGAGATGTGAGGGCCACCAACTGAGCTAAGGTAAACACTTAGAGAATTTATAACATTGAAGTGGATCATTCAGCTCAACCACTTAACACCTGAAATTTGTCCCAGAAACAAATAATTCAGGTCACATTTACCAACCTCGTTTACATGTCACTTCAACCCCTTTTACTATCTAATTAATTGCTGATCAGTTTCTGCCCCAGTTACTAAATCTGGAAGTGGACTGGATGCCCTTTGCCTCTATGTAAAAATAATAGTATTGTGCCTCAGATTTAAGGAACGCTACCAACATATTATAGGGCCCGGTCCATTACAATCTTACTGTTCTCCCTCCTTCTGGAGGGCAGGTGATAGAACTTGAAAACCCAAATCTCCAGATTACTTACGTTTGAATTGATTTCCCTTTATAGCAGCCAAAACAAAGTGTTTCACTGTATCTTGGCACACATGACAACAATCAGATCAATTCAATTTATTTATTTTATTTAAATATACAGCATAGTTACAGGCCATTTCGGCCCATGAGTTCATGCCATCTAATTTCCACCCAATTAACCTACATCCCTCAACACGTTTTTGAGCGGTGGGAGGAAACCGGAGCACCCGGGGAAAACCCACACAGACACGGGGGAATGTACAAACTCCTTATAGACAGTGCGGGATTCAAACCCCAGTCCTGATCGCTGGTGCTGTACCAGCTTTGTACTAACCATTACGCCTACCGTGCCGATCTTTCTTAATCAATCTTTCATGAGTGGCTTCTTGTAGTAGATCTCTCAATAATTAGAAATAAGCTGTTTCTCCCTATTGATTCTTAATTTTACCCATTACTAACATACCACTCCATGAGTAAACAAAGAATGGCTGGAGGAACAAGATCCATGGGTAGAAATGGTCAATCAACATTTTTGGGTTTGTCAGTGCTTGGGTCTGGTATGATAGCGATGAAACATCCTGACCCGGGACATTGACTGTTCACTTCAACACAGGGATGGTGGCTGACCCACTGTGAACCTCCAGCAATTCTTTATTCAGGTTTTGTGTTTCTCTATTGTTTCTCATGTTTACCTTAAATGTGAGAAATTTTCTTCCTCTCTTCAAAGGCTCTTGTCAAAGGGTCCAGATATAAAACATTGATTGACCATTTCTACCCATGGACGTTGTCTAAACCATTGAGTTCCTCGAGTAATGCTTTGTCTGCTCAAGACTCCAGCATCTATAGCTTTTGAATTTCTCCATTGTGTCACTCCATGGTCACTGTTGTCTGAAGGAAAAGAAAATTATATTTTGAATTTTTCTTTCTATCTATATTTCATTTAATGGAGCATTCCAGTCAATATGTATCAAACATTCTGATAACTACCTTGTGGTGTGTAGTCTAACATATCAAATCTTAAATTATGTGTAGTAATGTTCCTCAGTTACACATGGGGTCTATACTCCGTTACTGTATGTCATTACTTAGTGTTCCATCCTCGGCTAAAGCCCCAATAATGCTGTAGGATGCAAAAATACATTTCTAACCAGATGTGCTGAGAAAGACAAATGTAAGTCATCCCATCCATATGCACATGCACATAAAATACCTCCTTGCTCAAAGTTATTCTCATGCCAGGACAGGCTTTCTTTAAGGCACCCTGCAGCACTGTAACCTGCAGATGGGAAAATCTGACCTCGAGGTCATCGCTGATCTACAGAGAAAGTATTTTTACATTTAGTTAATTGAATATAGAGTGCTTCTTTCAACCCCATACTTAGCTACTCTCAGAACATTCTAACCCTTTCCTTTAGTTATTACCACTCCTGACCTCTAAACCCAAATCCCTTAATTTCTTGTCCAACCCATGATCCTGTACACCTGGTGTCAGAGTCACAGTGCAGAATAGGCCCTTTGGCCCATTGCATCCATGCAAGTCTTTTTGATCATCTGCAATAATCTCATTAAACATTCCTACCTCTCCCCTTAAAATTATGCCTTTTTTTATATCTCTCGACTAACTCTTGATAAGAGACACTGTTTACAGTAGTTCCCTCTGTTTTCTAATTGCAGCTTTCTCTCTCTCCCAGCCCTCAAATCTGACTCTAATAGCCAAATGTTGATTATTATGTCATTTCTCTTTGCCTGGAAGTCATTATGATTTAGTATCTATGTAATACAGAAGCCTGGAGCTCAATGTCAGAAGCACATCAGATCTCACTATTCAGAATCAGGCTGCGTATCTGCTACCCACCTTCACTGCTACGCACGCATGAACGCATGCACACACACACACACACCCACACTCACCCACACACACCCACACTCACCCACACACACACACACACACACACACACACACACACACACACACACACACACAGACACACACACACACACACACACACACACACACACACACACACACACACACACACACACCAGGTTTCTAGAACATAAATGAAGCAGAAAATACTTGAAATTCTCAGCAGGTCAGATAGTATCTTCATCTGAAAGAGAAACATACTCAATATTTCAGATCAGCTTGTTTCTTTTTCCAAATATTCTGCTTATTCTTACCAGGATTTCTATTTTTCTTTAGCTTTCCAGAATCTGCGGAGTTTTTCTTTAATTTTCCAGGCTGCCCTTTGGAGATAAATTCTGGAGCTGAAAATTTCTGTCCAACTTTATGCAAGGAGTGGTGCACAGGACTGCATCCCCTGGATAAACACTGTTTGAATATTGCTGTTATGTTTTGCCTGGAACTTGCAACCATCTATGATTACGTTGAAAGCAACTCCTTCCCATGTAGTTTCTGTCACTGAGAAAATAAGAAACTGTCTTGAGGCAACACTAATATTTCCAGGACTCACTCTAACATCTCCAAATCATCCAGTATACCGATTTGCAAACCTTGTATTCTTATGAGGTCAGTATCGTGGAATTTCTACCAAATGTCTTTGGAGGAACATTATCACTACAATAACTGTAGTAGTTCAAGGATAAGGCTTTTTATGGCAACAGGGTTCAGAGTGTACATATCCGACTAATAAACATCAAAATATCCTATGGCATGAAAGATATATGGAATAAGTCGCCACAGGCAGTGCAATTGCAGTACTTAAAAGATATTTAGATAAGTATATGGATGAAAAGGTTTAGAGGGCAATGGGCTGAGCACAGGCAAATAAGACGAGTGTGTGTAGGCATCTTCTTCAGCAAGGAGAAATTGGGCCAAAGATTCTGTTCTGCAAAGCTCTATGACTCTAATCAGACCTGAGCTCTCGTTCACCAACTTCAAACTTAGTGACCAGTCAAAGAGGATCATGAAGTCTCCAGCTAAGACTCTGAAATGAATTCGCACTGAAGAGGGGTGGAGTTTGTGGCAATCATTTAGGAAGATTTAAAAAAATAGCAAAAGCAAATTAATGAGCTGAAATACAGAAGATTAAAATGAAACAAGTTTAAATGAAGAGAATATGGTGAGGTTTCTAGTGCTGCAGCAGTCATAAATGATGTAAAGGGGGTACATATTTTCACGGGAACATTTTATCCATTATTTAGAAACTTATGGAAATTGAATGACTGGCTTTTATACTTTGTAATCATGTCAAGCTGAGGTGATTGTATTTACGTAATAAATTTCATGTGCTCTGAAAGAATAAGATTTGCAAGAATAATTTTCTGGGTTTGCATTACCACTGGTGATGCAGGTTGGAAATATGGGTGCCAGTCGTGTGGATATTTAAAAATGATGTGACATGTGTGTTTCAATCTTTGAATTGAGCTGCAAATGGAAATTTATTTCCTTCAGCATATTTGACAAGTAAAGTCGATCCTTTATTTTCTCTCCCCCCCCCCCCCACCCCGATTTATGGCTTAGTGTGTAAATAACATGTAGATGCTGAGTAAGAACAAGATAATCAAGACTGTGAAGGCCTCTGGGGAAATAGGTAACTTTTGTTTCAAGTCCAAGATGAAGAATGCGCATTTTAGAAGGGTACCTGATCAATTCTTGTCAGTAGTACTGGAGTGGAGATAATATTTTAAAAAGTGATTTTGACTTAATTACAAGTCAGACAAAATGTCAAGTCCAGATGCCTATACACATTCTGAATCACTAAATTACATTCTCCTCCTTGGCCTTCAATAGAACAATGGGACTTCTGTTATTTTTCAATTGCTTTAATTGCACAAATGGCCCTGAACTTCTTACATCAAGTTCTTCTGATCTCCCACCATTACTTTGACAGAGTTTTAGTCAAACTCTTAAAAGTACTGTGTTTTGAAAATTTCCCACTGAGGTTACAGTGACAAAAATTCAAAACTATTTCATTGGCAAGAAGGGTTTTGGGACATGTTTGACTGGGAAAGGTGTTATTTAAATGACAGATTTTATTAACAGTGCAAATTCAGGTCTATTTTCCTCATGTCACTTACAAGTTTGACAATCAAACAACTAATCTAAGTTTACGATGACAGGTCCTTGACCTGAAATATTTATATTTTTTAGAATGCAACGTCGGGAAAATCACAGAAAAAAATCAATGTAGTTACTGCCTGTGTGGTTGTTCACACTGGTCTCCTTTTTAGACTGCAAGTACCTGAGTGCAACAGACCCAGTGAGTGAATGTGCAGTAGAGTGCATGACTCCAAAAAGTTATTGGGGTCCTCCAGGATAAATCGCAGTGCAAGAATTGACTCAAAATTTCTTTTCAGACTGCCCGTGTAGTGGTAAAATTCATTGATTGTATCATTACATGCCTGCAGTCTAAAAACCATGATTGACTCCATTTCTCTTCTCACAGATGCAGCCTGAACTGCTGGGTATTTTCAGCATTTTGTACTTTCATTTCAGATTTTGCTCTTTGTGATTTTATAAATGACCTGGATGAAAAAGTAAAGGGATGGATCAGTAAGTTTGCAGATGATATGAAGTTTGGAGGTCATGTGGATAGTCTTGACGGTTTTGTAGTTACAACAGGATATAGACAGGATGCAGATTTGATGGAAAAGTGGCAGAGAGAGTCCAATCTAGATAAGTGTGAGATGATGCGGTTTGAAAGGTCAAACCTGAAGGCATGGTTAATGATAGGATACTTAACAGTGTGGAAAAACAGAGGGACCTTGTGGTCCAAATCCATAGATTTTTCAAGGTTGCTGAGAAGGTTTATAGGAGAATTTAGAAGGCCAAGGGAAAGTTGGGCTTCATTAGTGGGGGGGGGGGGGAATGAGTTCAGGAGTCATGAGGTAATGTAACAACTCTATAAATCTCTGATGAGACCACACTTAGAATATTGTGTTGCGTTCTGGTCACCTCATTACAGGAAGGATGTGGAAGCTATGGAGAGGGTGAAAAGGAAATTTACCAGGAGAGTTGTGGGTGCCTGGAATGCATTGCCATGAGTGATGTTGGAGGCTGGAACAATAGGGGCATTAAGAAGCTCTTATACAGGCATATGGATGAAAGAAGAATAGAGGGTTATGGGGCAGGGAGGGTTTATTTTTTGGAATGGATGTATAGTTAGCACAACATTGTGGAGTGAAGAGCCTGTATTGTGATGAAATTTTCCCTGTTCTATTTCGAGCCTCTGGAGATTTTTTTTCAATCTATGTGTCTGTGTTAATAAATCTCATATGAATGTAAATGAGCTTTAGCTTTACTTTAGGAAGGAACTGATGGGTATGTTGTTTTGTCAGCAAGCATATTTCATCAATAATTGGATCTTGAAATAGTTTTATTCATGGGACATCCGCATCCTCATTTCCCATTCTTAATTAGCTCTGAAAAAGTGGCAGTGGGCAGCCTTGGCGAACCGTTATATTTCACCTGGTGAAGGTGATTCCACAGTACTGGAGATTTTTGATGCAACAATGTGTGAGGAGTGGTGATGGATTTCTAAGCCAGAATGCGGTGTGATGTGCATGTGCATCTTGGTGGGTTTGGGCAATGTTGCTAGAGTAGCTTGGCTGAGAAGTAGGAATGCTGACAATCTTCATCCATTCTTGATGAAGAGTTCTGGCCCAAAACATCAACCATTCTTTTTCACCCACTGATGCTGCTTGACTAAAATAATTCATTTAGCACATTGTTTTTTTTGCTGAAGCATTGTCATCTAAGATCTTAATATAGATGAAAAACAATTCCACAAGGTCGTCACACAGGTTGATAGGGTAGTTAAGAAGGCCTATAGGATATTGGGCTTCATTAATAGGAGGATTGAGTACAGGAGTCAAGAGGTCATGTTGCAACTCTACAAATCTCTGGTGAGACCACACTTGGAGTATTGTATTCAGTTCTGGTCACCTCATTATAGGAAGAATGTGGAAGCTATGGAGAGGGTGGAAAGGTGATTTACCAGGATATTTCCTGGATTGAAACATAAGTCTTATGAAGCAAGGTTAGCAAAGCTGGGACTTTTTTCTTTGGAGCATAGAAAGATAAGAGGAGATTTAATAGTGGTCTACACGATAAGGTGGACAGTCTAGGGCAGGAATAGCAAACACCAGAGGACATAGGTACAAAGTGAAGGGAGGGAGGTTGAGGGGAGACATCAGGGATAAATATTTTACACAGAGAGTTGTGGGTGCCTGGAATGTGTTGCCAGGGATGGTGATGGAGTCTTAAACATTGGGAGTATTTAAGAGACAGGCACATGAATGGAAGAAATAGAGGTTACAGGGCAGGGAAGGTTTAGTATTTAGTATTTTTTCTAAGGAATATATGGGTCTGCACAATATCGAGGGCCAAAAGGCCTGTACTGAACTGTGGTCTTTCAATAGTGGACACAGCACTGATCCATGTGGCACAAACACCTCTGATCTGAATATCAACTCTCTACTGCCTTCCTCTGCCTCCAGTCAGCAAGCCAATTCTGTATCAAAATGGCAGGTCATCCTGGATCCCATGAGATCTGGATTCTGGACCAGTCAACCATACTACAAAAGTTCATATTTGTAACGGATCTGTGTTAGTATTAATGTCTAGTTTAATGTTAAAATAATATTTTATCTAGATATGGTGTAAAAAGTTAGTTTTGGGAGGTCAGGGAAACAAAGACAACACACAACCAACCACAGAGCAGAGTATTTTGCTCTCTTGCCACTGAAAAGAAAAGTCTCAACCTCCAGTCAATCGGGACTGGTAGGTGAAAGAATACACGTGAATCAGAAGAGGGGGATCAGAGGTGGAGAGGATGAGCAAATGTAGGTTCTTGGGAGTCACTATCTCAGAAGATCTTTCCTGGAACCAACACACCAATGGCATCTGAAGAAAGCCTCTACTTCCTCAGGAGTTAGTGGAGTTGTTCAAGTGAACCGGTACGGACTTGAAGGGCCGACATGGCCTGTTTCCGTGCTGTAAACGGTTATATGGTTATATGGTTATAGCAGATACTTGTAGAATTGCTTAGGATTTTCATTAACCTTGTTTCAGAATCAGATTTTTTAAATTGTCATGAACATGTCATGAAATTTGTTGTATTGCAGCAGCGTCACAGGTGCAAAATGTCTATAAATCACATTAAAAATAAATTAGTGCAAAAGAAGAGAAAACGAGGTATTGTCCATAGGCTCATTGTCCATTCAGAAATCTGATGGCGGAGAGGAAGAAGCTGTTTCTTTTAATCATTGTGTTCTTGTCTTCAGGCTTCTGTACCTCCCTCCTGATTGTACCAGTGAGAAGAGGGTCATGAGGGTCCTTGAGGATAGATGCTGCTTTCTTGAGACACTACGTCTTGAAGATGTCCTCGATAGGGTGAGCTGGGACCCATGATGGGGCTTGCCATGTTTGCAAATCTCAAGGCCTGTTTACACAGAAAACGCACTTAATTGGCATGTGAATGACCCGTCTTTAAAGGCAGTCTGGGCCGTTCACACTGAACCAAGGAATGCCGGGTCAATTCAGCCTCTTACATAAGCAAGCCAGCATCCCAGAGCAAAAGGAGGCGGGACTTGTAGCATTACAGAGTTGGTGTCCTGTGACAGAAGCTGTTGTGAAATGCTTCGGCTCTGATACGACCTACCTTAGTAGTATCAGACATGGGATGAAAATGACCCCCATCCCACCTTCATTGCATTTATGCAGGTAGGTGAAGCAGTTAAAAGGCAATTAATTCCTGTCTTTTAATGGCTGTGTAAAAGTACTTTTTTTCCCCTCTCCTGTGCATTGGCACTAACGCCATCCTTATTTGCCCTTTAAGTGATTGCTACTGCTGAAAGGATATGCCTCCTTCTTTTTCTTGACCAGATCCTCAATATCTCTGATCTTCCAAAGTTCCCTAATATTACCTGCCTTGTCCTTCACTCTCACAGGAATATGGTTTTGCCGAAGTTTCCCTTTCTCCTGCTTGTCAGACATCCCTTTGTCTACGGTCTCTCCCAATCTATCTTTGCAAGTTCCTGTCAAATGCCATCAACATTTGACTTGATCCAATTTAGGATTTCAAGGACAATAACCATCATTTAATTTGAATTCAATCATCAATCATCCCGGTACCCAAGAAGAGTAGTGTGGGCTGCCTCAATGACTACAAACCAGTAGCACTAATTTCTATTGTGATGAAATGCTTTGAGAGGCTGGTCATGGCCAAATGAAGCACATAGCTAAGTGAAGATCTGGACCCGCTGCAATTTGCCTATTGTCACATTTGTTCCACAGCAGATGCAATATCGCTGGCTCTCCACTCAGCTCTGGATCACCTCGAAAACAGCAATTCATACATACGGCTGCTCTTCATAGATGGCCTTCAACACCATTATTCCCTCAGTGTTACTCAATAAGCTACAAAGTCTAGGCTTCTGTACCCTACTCTGCAACTGGATCCTTGACTTTCTCATCAGAAGACCACAGTTTGTAAGAATTCGAAACAACATCTCCTCCTCACTGATCACCCCCAAGGATGCTGCTTAGCCCACCGTTCTACTCATTATACACCCATGACTGCGTGGCCAGGCACAATTCCAAAGCAATCTACAAGTTTGCTGATCACACCACAGTTGTTGGCAGAATCACAAATGGCAATGAGGTAAGTGTACAGGAGGGAGATAGATCAGCTCGTTGAATGGTGTAACGACAACAACCTTGCACTCAATGTCCGCAAAACCAAGGAGATGATTGTGAACTTCAGGAGGAAGTCAGATGAACATGACCCAGTCCTCCTTGAGGGCTCAGTAATGGAGTGGGTCGAGGACTTGAATTTCTTGGGTGTTAACATCTCCGAAGATCTGTCCTGGAGCCTCCACATTGATGCAATCACAAAAAAGGCTCGCCAGCAGCTATACTTTGAGAGGTGTCTGAGGAGGTTAGATATGCCTCCGAAGACTCTCGTAAACTTCTATAGGTGTACCGTGGAGAGCATTCTGGCTGCTTGCATCACTGCCTGGCATGGAGGCACCAACTTTCAAGCTTCAGAGGGTTGTTAACTCGGCCTGCGACATCACAGACACCAGACCTCACTCCATTGAGGACATCTACATGAGGCAGTGTCTTAAAAAAGCAGCCTCTACCCTCAAAGACCCCCACCACTCAGGCCATGCCCTCTTCACTCTGTTACCATCGGGGAAAATGTACATGAGCCTAAAGATAAGCACTCGACGGCACAAGGACAGCTTCTTCCCCGCTGCCATCAGATTCCTGAATGATCACAGACACGGCCTTACTTTTTGTGAACTCTTATTGTTATTATTACTTTATCTTTTATAGTAATGTTGTAAGATGATATAATATAAATGTTTGCACTGTGACGCTGCCACAAAAACACCGAATTTCAGGACTTGTTCATGACTATAAATCTCGATTCTGATTCTGAACATTTAAAGTGTTGAACATGATTTGTCATCTACTACTCTGCTACATTACATTTAACAGATTAACCCAGGACAAAGTTGGCCTCATCTTTATCCAGAAATTCAAAATGAGGAGGCAAGGAAATGGCAGGGTGGAGTAAGCATGCCTAAGTAAAAGGTAGTTCGCAATCCAGCTCATATAAATGACCCCAGCTTTTGTTGGTAATGTGGAGAACTTGTGATGGATGTCAGGAGACAAGCCCATGCTTTTTCTTTGATCTGTGCCTGCTTTAGCCCCCATTCTTCAGCAGGTGATGATCATGCCTTGGCAGGTTTCTGTCAAAGTCATTGGTGCAACCACTTGGTAGTGTGCAGGAGCAGCCCAGATAATCTCTTTTATTGAATGTTGCCATGTCATCGAGAGAATGTCCCGTAAATTCATGGCAGAAGTGACCTCATGGAGAATAATAGGTGGAAGTAACACTGCAGTCTTAACTTCAATATATAGATTCACCACATAGTGCTTCTCCCATTAGAATAACCACTTTTAAATGGAAGACATTCAAATGCATTCCTTTTCATGCAATTTATCAGCATGCAATAACTATAGAAGGAAACTGCATACATTTTAGACATGCCTAGTAATTTCACGAGAGAACAAGGATCTATGGCATCAAAGTGGAGGAGAAAATTTCTATGTTGTCAATGTGTCTATTGGCACCCACTATGTATAAAGCTGCAGGCATAAAGATTGTCAGAATGGACTCAACTTTTAACTAATGCACCTTACAGAACATAATTCATTCCTTTTTAAACCCTTGGGGCACAGTGTGTTTCATATATTGTATTTACACTTGGGACCGAATATGCAAGGTTGCAATTAATCATTCACGCCTCTGATAATAATCTCTACCCCAGCTATTATTAGTTATAAACGTCCAGCATCTTTCCAGAAAAGAATATTGAGGGTTTTTTTTCCCCCTTCACTGAAGAATACTGATATCGTTGGCTCCCATGAGATCAATAGGCATTCATGTATTTTTCAAAAAAAATGGAGATTTGATAATAAAAAGCTGAATGTATTCTGAGGATTGCAGTGCCTGTAATCCTATCAATGTAACTGGAGGATGGGGGGTCAGCTTATTTCTCCTATTAAATGTGTATGACTTTTCATAGTTTTTCTGAACATTGTCCTTTGGCTGACCCCACTGAATTTTCTTTTTCAAGATTTACAAATGAACTGGTAAGAAAATAATGGTCACTGTAGCTTCCAAAGAAACCCTGATAAAGTAATTGGCAACAATTTTGTCAACAAAGCTCTGAGGCAAGATTAGCTAATCAGAGGTCAAAGTTCTGGTTATAACGAGAGGTGAAAGGATATGTGACTGGCAGTTTAAGATATACTTTCACAAGCATTTTATGTCTTTGTCGCCAAGGATTCTCAGATTGAAATACAAAGAAACATTATGTTCTAAGTCAAAGGACCACTTCAGAAGCTTTTTAACTATCAAAGGTCCATGACAGTTTGCTAGGTCACTGCAATAAATGAAATATTGTTTCCTTCTGCTTAACAGAGTATTTGGTGGAAAAATGTGCTCAATGGGAAAACAGAATTAAAGTGGTTGCTAAATTATTAAATGAAAATATGACATCTCTGTGTAATGTATTAATAATCCCTAGTGTACAGGTCACTCGTGGATAGTAGGCATTTCACCTTATTTCTTTTGCTATCTCTGGGTAGTTTATTTTGTGATACTGTAAATATGTACACTGCCATAAAACTCCCTATATAAATCAACTGTGGCCACTCATATATAACACAATGCCGGAGACCAGAAGATAGGATTGTAATCTCTCTACTTGCCTTCCTGTCACTTTGATAACACAGCACAATTGTCTAATCACCTTTAACTTTCAAGTCTA
The DNA here is from genome assembly GCF_036971445.1 of Narcine bancroftii. Lineage (NCBI taxonomy): Eukaryota > Metazoa > Chordata > Chondrichthyes > Torpediniformes > Narcinidae > Narcine > Narcine bancroftii. The sequence goes on along the minus strand of NC_091469.1, from coordinate 220,966,706 downwards.
TGAATAAATATTGCACAATCCTATGAATGATTATAATGAAGTAAACAAAGCTTTCATTAATACTGATATCTTCATAAGAATGGTAAATTTGTAATAAATCATCTGAAGCTTTGTTATAATGAATATAAGTGGTCCTTAAACTTTTGTGGTTGGTTTTACATGCATATGTGGTTGATCTGGGTCCATATGGTTTCATTTATTTTTTTTGTACGCATGGTATATTTCTCACAAAGTAGGTATTCTTAATTGAAAGACATGATGTTCTCCGGCCCTGATACATCCACATGATGCTTTGTTTCTCACATGTGACAGGTCATGTGCATTCATTGTTTGAATGACCCACATAAAAATTTGACCTGACAGAAAGCACATCAGTTGATGGAAAGTGCTTCATACTTTATAAACTGTCCAGAGACGATGGGAATGGCAAATTCAACTCATTCGCCAAGAGAGATACCTCACGAGCCTTGAGTGACACATTTTGGATGGGCTATAATGACATTTTTGCAAGTGAAGTAAGCTCAACATTATTTTTTTCCTCTAGATGCCTATTCCCAGTTACACATATTGTTTACACTACAAAAAGAACCAACATGTTAACTACATGACAGTAAACCCTGATACGTACTCCACATACCCAGTTTGCCAAACAATGTTTGCATCTGCATTTTTACCAACCACAGTCAAATAAAAGAGATTATTTGCAAATATACTTGCTATAGTATACAGTTAATCATTCATTTAGAGATTCAAAATGTACAGCAAACAAAAAACACATTTTGAAAGAACATTATCAGCTTTTTGAGATGATGCAGGTTTAGTTGGCCAAAAAGCTTTACATTCTGAGCAATGGAAATCAAATCAGATGCACTTCCATCTTTAAATGAGGATTTGAGAGGAAGATTCCAAGAGAGGATATCCAGGATATAAGTGTAAGGACAGAGAAAAAATGTGGCAGAGACATTTTGCCATTGGCCTAACACATGGTAGCATTACATGTAAGGGCAAGAAACATACAACCAATTTACTGGATAAAGAAAGCTGATAAAGAACAGCGCATAGTCAATGAAGGAATTAAGCCTTTGGAGTTACAGGAAAGGTGAGTAATGTTTTCAAAAAAGAGCATTAATAATGTGTTGCAGATTATGATGTGAGCTTAGTGCATCAAATAAGCAATGTCCAATAGATGGTCCAAATTCTAAATTAGACGGACAGACTTCCTTATGGATTCCAGGCAGACATCTAGAGGTATTGGCTTGTGGAAGTCAAAGAGAATAGGTTCAATTATATTGGTATCATTTTTGAAACTGTGTCTTGCTGTCAGAAAAAAATTGACAAGTTGCAATCAGAAAGAAAGGATGATGATGACACTGAGGTAAAGGAAGAGCAAAAATAGTCTAATGGTAGACTGCAACTAAAAATGTTGGAAGCACTCAACAGGTCAGAAAGTCTCCATGGAAAGGAAAAGTGAGTTAATATTTCATTTTGAAAAGCAGGTGAAATATTTTTGAATTTAATATTAACTATGCTTTTCTCTCTCTCTCCTTGGATGCTGCCTAACCTACTTAATGCTTCCAAACTTTTCTGGGTTTATTTCAGATTTACAGCATCTGCAGGTTTCTTTCTTCAGTATTTTGGCGTGATAAAAAAAATGTGGAAAACTTGTAAAGGTTGTGGCAGCATCTGTGGATCGAGTTGCTGACTTGGGTGCAGCGTGTTTCCATCAGTTTTCGGCAATATGAGGTCAAGGTGGAGGGTATGCGAGATCTTTGGATGGCGTAGCGAAGGAGCAGCAATGTTTAAACAAAGTGCAGAGAGCAACCTTGGGATATGCACACGAGAAGGGAAACAAATGTTGTAGTTCTGTTGCAACAAAAAGGATTGAAACCATGAGGAAGAAATTGCGCAGAGCTGTGGAGAAAAGATTTCAGAAGAATTTGGATAAGTTCATGAAGCTAAAGAGGTAGATGAAAAGAAATGGTAGGACATTGGAAAATATTTCATTTATAATAGCAGATTCTGTACTGTGAATTATAAATAAAATTGATTTTTGATTTACTAGTGTAAGGAAAATGTTAAGAAATTAAAGAGCCCATAATGATCCTGCATTGTGAACATATTAACAATATGGAATCGTCTGGCTGTATAGGAGCAACTCAATGATAAGTTTCTGCAACTTTACCCTATGTGCAATATGTAAAATAGAAGAAAACCATAAGAAAGAGATTTACAATGTCATAATTTAATCTTAAAAATGTGAGATGCAGTTGAAAAATATGAACTCAAACCTTTTTCTTTGCCCTTAACCTCATGAAAGTGATGAATAAAAGTAATCATCTTGGAATGATGGGAACGGACACGGTATGTGTCCGTTCACAGAACTTCACTTAAGAAGGCAGAGATAGGGTTACAGTATTACTGAGCTGATTCTGTGCCATGCTCACTGTTTGTAGGACTTCATGCAAACAGCAGAGTCTTGCAATTTCTGCATTAATGCCTACTGTTTCAGTACAAAGCCATATAATAGGAACTGAGAGCATAGTGAATTAGCATACTGTCCTTTTTGGTTTTGAAATCAGAGTTTGAAGCCATCTCCTGTTTCTGTTGCCTGTAAGGAATTGAACTAGAATGCAATTGAGCATGCTAAACCAAATTCGTGGTTGGCATGAGAAAAACAACCTTGAGTTTAAAACTGAGTTAGTACCAAATTGTTAATTGCACTGTGAGAGAATGCAGAAAGCTTGGCGTGGGAAAGGGAAATGTCTCAGCGGTAGAGTGAAGGTGCCTTTGGAGGCTAACATTGAGACATTTTATTGAAGCAGAATATAAAACAACAGTTAGCAGGCTCTACAAATGGTCCGTTAGATGAAGCACTTCAAAATGGTTTTTTTTCCATAGGAAGATGCTCCATTATTAAAATATAAAACATGGTTGCGGTAACAGTTAGCGCAACACCTTTACAGGGCCAGGTTCGAATCCTGCACTGTCTGCTAGGAATTTGTATGTTCTCCCCATGTCTGCGTGGGTTTTCTCTGGGGATGTTTCTCTGGGGATGTATCGGGGGGTGTAGGTTAATGGGGTGAAAATTGGGTGGCACAGACTCTTAAGGCCGAATGGGTCTGTTACAGTGGTGTATGTCTAACTTTAAATAAAAATTCAAATTGAAATGCAACTGAATACTAAACATATGCAGATTCCATCAGTCCATCTTCCTAATATGAGCTAACAAAAGGAGCAAAACATTGTTTCCCCTCAATGACATTCCTCAACTTGATGAGCAGATAAAAGTAGAGTCTCAACCACAATTATATGCGAGTCATTCTCTCACATCTGTCACATTATCATTCAATAGCCATTTCACTTTGTCAATATATCACTCAATATGTAGTTCACTTAATCAATCACAGGCTCGTTCATTCAATTTGTTTGTAAAACTGTTTTTTTACATCATTATTTTGCCTTTGCAAACTTTCAATCTGTCCAAATATATTATTCTTGATGCTGCTGTAAAAAAAAATATAGAATTTTAAACTGTCCAAGAACAAAAATGCTGAATTTTGGATTAGAAAATTTAATTTATAGGATGACAAAGAATTTTCTCATAACGTTCAAAACTATTGAAGATTTATTACCAACCAAATCACCAACATGAATCTGTCAATATTTAATTTTATAATAAACATGAATTTGATATTTTGTCACAAGCTTGAAAGTTAAATTTGGAAATGACATGTTTTTAAATTGGACTATAAGATATCTTAAAGAGTTTTACAACAACAAAGTGGTCTATATAGTTTCTCTTTTAATATAGTGTACCTGTTTAGCATGCTCTCAGATACTGGTCAGGGTCCAGGATCAAGTTTCCCTTTAATAATGGAATGTGCCTCTTTTGGGTGCACTGAAGAGAGCAGACAGGGATGAGGGTTAACATCTCATGTGAAAACAAGCACCTCCATTAGTGTAGCAGTGAAATGTCAGGGTAGATTTCTGAGTGAAATTCTTAGCTGGATTGGAACTTATATGTTCTGAGTTAAAGGCAAGAGTGATGCCAACAAAGGCTATGCTCATTTCTCCTTCTAATTTATATTATATTATAATATAAAATATATATTTGAATGCTATTTGAACCTTTTCATATTAGTTTACATTTCTTTATTACTTGGATTGCAATCCTTCTTGTGATTCATTGAATAATAATGCGTTAAGTAATAAAGAAGTCCTTACAATTGAGAGCTGAAATAGACTGGATTTTAGCAAGGATAGCATTGAAAATTCGGGGCTGACGATTATAATACTGGAAACTATCAGAAACAGGTTATGTTCCAGCTTTTCAGAGACTTATCACCTCCAACCACATCTTAAAATGCAGCAGGGGTCCGAGCTGATGATTGTGCCTCAGGTCAAGCCGTGCCAGAGTGCATTTGCTCCCAGAATGTTGAATCGAGTCATTGAACATGGACAAAGCTGGTGCTGCGCCTTCTCCACCGGATAAAGGGCTCAATCCAAAGTTCATCTGAATCAAAATAATGAAATTATGGCCTTGGAATTCTCTTGCTTATTAAGTTTTCTTGTTTTACACATTGCTTATGAGGAAAAGATGCAGTAAATGATCATTGGGTTCTTTCTATACCGTCAGCAACTAGTCTATTCTATTTTGCAAGCACATGTTCATAATGCAGCATAATTATTACAAACTTGAGTAATGTTCACAGAATATTGTTGAGCCAGCATATTAAGCAATTAAATGGAAGAAATTTTGCTTTGAGAATCTCTCAGTATTTACTTAGAAAATGGGGACCTTGTGGCAATACCAGCTTTATTTTCCCTCCCTAATTGCCTTCTGAGCAGAAAAACAGAACAGCAAATCTGTCATATCTCTTATGACATGTATTCCATGGGGAACTGGCAGGAACATGCAACCTTATCACCTTCAAAATAGCAACCCTCACAGGGAGGTAGGACAACTGTATCATTTCTTATTTCTTTAATTTTCAATTACATTATTTCTGTAAAATTGACATCTTTACCAATATTTATGATTCTCCTGTAAGCCACTCTAAAACATCGGCACTGCTTGTTAAATGGATTACATCAATATATATTCAATATCCATGTTTGAATAACTCAGAGTATTTTTTGTAATGCATTTAGAAGACCACGCTGATGAATAACAATTACATTGGTCGAGTCTTTAAAATAACAAAACCTCCCAAGCCACTTTTTAGAATCTGCATCAAATAATTTTTGTAACTAAGCATGTATAAAGATCATAAAGAGCAACAAAAAGTGCAAATGCTAAAATAAAAGTAAAAAATGCTGAAAATACCCAGCAGCTTATGCCACATCTGGGGGAAGAGAAATGGAGTTAATTTTTCATGTCGAAGACCCTTTGTTAGATCTGGGCAACTACTAAGGTGGGGAATATTATGTACAGAGAGATTAAGACAATGTACAGTAATAATCATTTCTTGAATTTAGACGAAGGAGGAGTTATTTCATTGATGAAACAAGCAAAGTAATTGCAGGGCTCAATTGGATGGTTATGGAATTGACTTTATCCTGGTAGGGGATTCTTTAATCAGGAATCACACTTAAAATAATTCGGAATTGGGATGAAGAAATAACACTTCTCCTTGAAGTTAGAAATCCCTTGGAATTCTTTGCACAAAAGGACAGTAGACTCTCAATTATTGATTATATTCAAGAAAGAAAATGTCAGACTGTTATGTGTTAAAGGAAAGAAAGGATATCGGATTTATGCCAAAAAGTGGTGTTGAGGTAAAAGATCAGCCGTGATGTTATTAAATAGTTAAGCTATCACAAGGGATCGAATACCTACTCTTGACTCGATCTCTGATATTCTCCTAGTTGAAATCCAAATCAAAGCAGAATATACTGGAAAAACACAGCACATCAGCCAACATCTGGAGGGAGAAACAAAATTAACATTTCAGGTCAATGACCCTTCATTATTAATATCAAGTTTCCTTTATTGGCATGTACACAAAATGTACTAAATTTGTTTTTGTTTGATTGCCCCGTGAAGGCACACAAAGAGGTGCCATTTACCCAGTGCCATTATTATGGCAGGGAACAGAAACAAAAAGCTCCTTCAGAGGTATTGAATATCCAGGGATCCTGCTACCTCCTCCTGCACTCCCGTAAGCTCTATAGCTGCACAGTCTCCCTCCGCTCCAGCAGTGAACCCGAGCTCGAGGCATCCAAGTCACGTATAGGTTCCAAACCCCCAATGTGATCAAGTATCTTTAACGATTTCGCCCTTCCCCACCTTGCATCTCTTCCCCCCCACCCGGTGCTCGCAGCAACAAGGACCCTGGATAAGTCATGTTATTTGTCCCTTAATGGGAGTGGGGTTTATCCGAAGTTAAGCAAATCTTTTCTTTCTCTTACCTTTTCTTCTTTCTTCTTGTTTCTGGGCGGGGGGGGGGAAGGATTCCTCTAATTTTATTCTTCTTTCTCGCTAATACCTATTATCTTTTTCTCCCTTTGTTTCAACACAGACATTGAATTTCTATATTTGTAGTAGTATTGTCATTTTTCTTTCTTTCTTTATAATAAATTGAATCACTTTTTTTCTTCTCACTTTCCTTAATATCTGTATTATTTTGTTAATATTATGAACATTGATGTTTTTCCTTCTGATTATTCTTCATTTTGACTGCATGTTGGTCAAAAATTCTCAAAATATTCCAAAAAATTCAGAAGCTGTCAGCACTGGGATTCTTGCTTGCCATCAGCACCCTCATAAATCCCGATCCTGATATTTGGTTCCTAGAAGCCTAGTGTGAGAGTTTCACCCGCCGAAACATGTGCTTATCCACTGCTGCCATCCTCTACCATCTGGGATCTTCTCCCTAGACTTTAGAACCATTGAACATTACAGCACAGAAACAGGCCCATTTGGCCCTTCTAGTCTGTGCCAAAGCATGCTTTTTTTCCTGGTCCCACTAACCTACACCCAGTGCATTGCCTTCCATACCTCTCCCATCCATGTACCTGTCTAAAATCTTTTTAAATGTTAAAATTCAGCCCACATTCACCACCTCAGCCGAAAGCTCATTCGACATTCCCACTACTCTTTGTGTTCCCCCTAAACTTTTCCTCATTCACTCTTAACCCATGTCCTCTGGTTTGTATCTCACCTTCCCACAGTGGAAAAAGTCTATTTACATTTATTCTGTATGTCCCCCTCATAATTTTAAATACCTCAATCAAATCTCCATTCATTCTTCTATGCTGCAGGGAATAAAGACCCAACCAGTTACTGAAGTCTGGGCTACATCCTAGTAAATCTTCTCTGCATTCTTTCTATCTTATTGACATCTTTCCTGTAGTTAGGTGACCAAAACTGCACACAATATTTCAAATGTGGCTTTACCAATGTCTCATAAAACTTTACCATAACATCCCAACTCCTATACTCAATACTGATTTATGAAGTCCAATATGCCAAAAGTTCTCTTTACAACACTTCCAACCTTTGACACCACTTTCAGGGAATTATGTATCTGCATTCCTAGGTCTCTGTGTTCTACCATACTCCTCAGTGCTCTACCACTTACCATGTACATCCTTTCTTGGTTTGTCCTTCCAAAATGTAACACCTCACACTTGCCTGCATTAAATCCCATCTGCCATTTTTCAGCCCATTTTTCCAGCTGGTCCAGATCCCTCTGCAAGCTTTGAAAACCTTCTTCACTGTCCACAACACCTTCAATCCTAGTGTCATCTGCAAACCTGCTGATCCAATTCTCACATTATCATCCAGATCATTGATATAGATGACAAACAATAATGGTCCCAGCACCGATCCCTGAGGCACGCCACCAGTCACAGCCCTCCAATCTGAGAAGCAATCATCCACCACTACACTCTGGTTTCTCCAGTCCAGCCATTCTCAAATCCTGTTCACTACTTCACCACGAATATCTAGCATCTGAACTTTCCTGACTAATCTCCAAAGTGGGGGCTTGTCAAAGGCTTTACTAAAGTCCATGTAGGCAATATCCAGAGCCTTTCCTTTATTAACATTCCTGGTAACCTCCTGAAAAACTTTATAATATTGGTTAAACATGCCCTACCACACACAAAGCCATGTTGATTATCCCTAATCAGTCTCTGCTCTCCAAATAATTATACATTTGATTTCTTAGTACACCTTCCAATAATTTACCTATTACTGATGTCAGGCTCACTGGCCTATAATTTCCAGGTTTACTTCTCATTGGGGGTGTTCTCTCACTCTGGCAGCCTGCTGATTTCCTGGTGCTAGCAACCCTTTGAATCTGGGCTGTTCAGCACTAACACAACAATCTTAGGCATCAGACTCCATAAGATCTTGAATGTCTAAAATAAGATCAATTCCACAGGCAAATGAGACCTAAATGGGTTCATCAGGCATGATGGCCCAGTAGTAGGAGCCTATGGAGGAGGACTCTGCTATCCCACGCCTCTTGGGACCTCACATGCCATTAAAACAACTGCAGCGATGCTGGAGTTCTACATTCTCAACTATTCCAGTATCTCTAGCAGTTTCTGTTATTGACCAATACAGACAGTTCTCAGTGGGCAAAGCAGCATCGAATGGGTAGAAATGGCCAGTCAGCGTTTTAGCCATGATTTTTTTTCAAGTCCAAAATGAAATGTGTGATATCAAGTAGATAAAGGGGAAGAGAAGCTGGAGAAAGTCCAAGGGTATTGAACAAAAGGTAGGAAAGGAGGAGAGAGAAGTAGAGGGACAAAACAACAGGAGGGAGGGAAAATTAGAGAGAAAAGTAATAACAAGAGGAAATTCAGATTCAGAATTATTGTCAGAGTACATATATGAAAATACATACAACCTGGAGATTCTTTTACCTGTGGCTGCAGCAGAATTACTACTCAGTGGTAATGTAAAAGAAGGATACACATCATATACATGTAAACAGACAAAAAAGGTCTACATCATATACATGTAAACAGACAAAAAAGGTACACATCATATACATATAAACAGACAAAAGAAGGGTACACATCATATGCATGAAAACAGACAAAAGAAGGGTACACATCATATGCATGAAAACAGACAAAAAAAGGTACACATCATATACATGTAAACAGACAAAAGAAGGGTACACATCATATACATGTAAACAGACAAAAAATTTGTACACATCATATACATGTAAACATACAAAAGAAGGGTACACATCAAACATGTAAACAGACAAAAGAAGGGTACACATCATATGCATGTAAACAGACAAAAACAGGTATACAACATATACCTGTTAAACTCACAAAAAAGGTACACATCATATACACGTAACCAGACAAAAAAAATTACACATCATATACATGTAAACAGACAAAAGAAAGGGTGCACATCATATACATGTGAACAGACAAAAGAAGGGTACACATCATATACATGTAAAAAGACAACAATGGGTATACAACATATACATGTAAACCGATAAAAAAAAGGGTACACATCATATACATGAAAACAGACAAATGCAGGGTACACATTCTTTCTTCTTTGGCTTGGCTTCACAGACAAAGATTTATGGAGGGGTATGTCCACGTCTGCTGCAGCCTCGTTGGTGATTGACAAGTCCGATGCGGGACAGGCAAGCACAGTTGCAGCAGTTGCAAGGGAAAATTGGTTGGTTGGTGTTGGGTTTTTCCTCCTTTGTCTTTTGTCAGTGAGGTGGGCTCTGAGGTCTTCTACAAAGGAGGTTGCTGCCCGCCGAAGTGTGAGGCTCCAAGATGCACGGTTTGAGGCGATATCAGCCCACTGGCAGTGGTCAATGTGGCAGGCACCAAGAGATTTCTTTAGGCAGTCCTTGTACCTCTTCCTTGGTGCACCTCTGTCTCAGTGGCCAGTGGAGAGCTCGCCATATAACACAATCTTGGGAAGGTGATGGTCCTCCATTCTGGAGATGTGACCCACCCAGCGCAGTTGGGTCTTCAGCAGCATGTATTCGATGCTTGCGGACTCTGCCAGCTCGAATACTTCGATGTTGGTGATGAAGTAATTCCAATGAATGTTGAGGATAGAACATTCATTGAAATGAAATGGAGACAGCGCTGATGGAAGCGTTCTAGGAGCCGTAGGTGATGCCGGTAGAGGACCGATGATTCAGAGCCAAACAGGAGCGTGGGTATGACAATTGCTCTGTACACACTGATCTTTGTTTGTTTCTTCAGGTGGTTGTTTTTCCAGACTCTTTTGTGTAGTCTTCCAAAGGTGCTATTTGCCTTGGCGAGTCTGTTGTCTATCTCTTTGTCGATCCTTGCATCAGATGAAATGGAGCAGCCGAGGTAGGTAAACTGGTTGACCGTTTTGAGTTCTGTGTGCCCGCTGGAGATGTGGGGGGTGCTGGTGGTCATGGTGGGGAGTCTGGCTGATGGAGGACCTTAGTTTTCTTCAGGCTGACTTCCAGGCCAAATATTTTGGCAGTTTCCGCAAAACAGGATGTCATGCGCTGTAGAGCTGGCTCTGAATGGACCCACAGAAAGAGGTTCAATGTTGGAAACTTGCAGTCAGACGTAGTGAGAGGAAACTTCCAGGCAAACCTGCAAGCAAAGCTTGAGGAAGCAAACAGCCTCATGGACACGTCTCCTGAAACCCTCTGGGATCAGCTGAAAACAGCCATACTGCAATCCACTGAAGAGGTACTGGGCTTCTCCTCCAGGAAAAACAAGGACTGGTTTGACGAAAACAACCAGGAAATCCAGGAGCTGCTGGCGAAGAAGCGATCTGCCCACCAGGCTCACCTTACAAAGCCTTCCTGGCCAGAGAAAAAAAAAAGCCTTCCTTCTCGCATGCAGCCACCTTCAGCGCAAACTCTGGGAGATACAAAATGAGTGGTGGACTAGCCTCGCCAAACGAACCCAGCTTAGCGCCGATATTGGTGACTTCAGGGGTTTTTACGAGACTCTAAAGGCTGTGTACGGCCCCTCCCCCAAGTCTAAAGCCCTCTGCGCAGCTCAGATGGCGAAGTTCTCCTCAGCGACAAGATCTCAATCCTCAATTGATGCTCAGAACACTTCCAATCACTTTTCAGTGCCAACCGCTCAGTCCAAGATTCTGCCCTGCTCCAGCTCCCTCAACAGCCCCTAAGGCTAGAGCTGGATGAGGCCCTCACCCGGGAAGAGACATATAAGGCAATCGAACAACTGAAAAGTGGCAAAGCAGCAGGTATGGATGGAATCCCCCAGAGGTCTGGAAGGCTGGCAGCAAAGTCTGCATACGAAACTGCATGAGTTTTTCATGCTCTGCTGGGACCAAGGAAAGCTGCCTCATGACCTTCGTGATGCCATCATCATCACAAGAAATCAGAATGCTCAAACTACAGGGGAATCATGCTGCTCTCCATTGCAAGCAAAATCTTTGCTAGGATTCTCCTAAATAGAATAATACCTAGTGTCGCCGAAAATGTCCTCCCAGAATCACAGTGTGGCTTTCGTGCAAACAGAGGAACTACTGACATGGTCTTTGCCCTCAGACAGCTCCAAGAAAAGTGCAGAGAACAAAACAAAGGACTCTACATCACCTTTGTTGACTTCACCAAGGCCTTTGACACTGTAAGCAGGAAAGGGCTTTGGCAAATACTAGAGCGCCTCGGATGCCCCCCAAAGTTCCTCAACATGATTATCCAACTGCACGAAAACCAACAAGGTCGGGTCTGATACAGCAATGAGCACTCCGAACCCTTCTTAATTGACAATGGTGTGAAGCAAGGCTGCGTCCTCGCACCAACCCTCTTTACTATCTTCTTCAGCATGATGCTGAAACAAGCCATGAAAGACCTCAACAATGAAGAGGGTGTTTACAACTGGTACTGCATGGATGGCAGTCTCTTCAGTCTGAGGCACCTGCAAGCTCACACCGAGACACAAGAGCAACTTGTTCGTGAACTACTATTTGCAAACACATCTTCTTTGGCTTGGCTTCGCGGACGAAGATTTATGGAGGGGGTAAAAAGTCCACGTCAGCTGCAGGCTCGTTTGTGGCTGACCAGTCCGATGCGGGACAGGCAGACACGATTGCAGCGGTTGCAAGGGAAAATTGGTTGGTTGGGGTTGGGTGTTGGGTATTTCCTCCTTTGCCTTTTGTCAGTGAGGTGGGCTCTGCGGTCTTCTTCAAAGGAGGCTGCTGCCCGCCAAACTGTGAGGCGCCAAGATGCACGGTTTGAGGCGTTATCAGCCCACTGGCGGTGGTCAATGTGGCAGGCACCAAGAGATTTCTTTAGGCAGTCCTTGTACCTTTTCTTTGGTGCACCTCTGTCACGGTGGCCAGTGGAGAGCTCGCCATATAATACGATCTTGATGCCGCTTTAGTTGCCCATTCAGAGCCAGCTCTTCAGCGCTTGACGTCCTGCTTTGCGGAAACTGCCAAAATGTTTGGCCTGGAAGTCAGCCTGAAGAAAACTGAGGTCCTCCATCAGCCAGCTCCCCACCATGACTACCAGCCCCCCCACATCTCCATCGGGCACACAAAACTCAAAACGGTCAACCAGTTTACCTATCTCGGCTGCACCATTTCATCAGATGCAAGGATCGACAATGAGATAGACAACAGACTCGCCAAGGCAAATAGCGCCTTTGGAAGACTACACAAAAGAGTCTGGAAAAACAACCAACTGAAAAACCTCACAAAGATAAGCGTATACAGAGCCGTTGTCATACCCACACTCCTGTTCGGCTCCGAATCATGGGTCCTCTACCGGCACCACCTACGGCTCCTAGAACGCTTCCACCAGCGTTGTCTCCGCTCCATCCTCAACATACATTGGAGCGCTCACACCCCTAACGTCGAGGTACTCGAGATGGCAGAGGTCGACAGCATCGAGTCCACGCTGCTGAAGATCCAGCTGCGCTGGATGGGTCACGTCTCCAGAATGGAGGACCATCGCCTTCCCAAGATCGCAAACACATAATATACATGTAAACAGACAAAAAAGGGTCCACATCACATATGTATAAACATTTAAAGAAAGGGTGCACATCCTATACATGTAAACCATCAAAAAACAGGTATACATCATATACATGTAGAGAGACAAAAGAAGGGAACACCTCAGATACATGTAAACAGACAAAAAATGGGTACATATACATGTAAACAGACAAAGAAGGGGTGCACATCATAAACGTGTAAACATTTAAAGAAAGGGTGCATATCCTATACATGTAAACCATCAAAAAACAGGTACACATCATATACATGTAGAGAGACAAAAGAAGGGAACACCTCAGATACATGTAAACAGACAAAACTGGGTACATATTATATACATGTTAACAGACAATAAAGGGTACACATTACATACATATAAACAGTCAAAGAAAGGGTGCACATCATATACATGTAAACAGACAAAGAAAGGGTGCACATCCTATACATGTAAACCTTCAATAAAACAGGTGCACATCATATCCATGTAAAGAGATAAAAAATGTGACACATCATATATGTGTAAACAAACAAAAGAAGGGTACGCATCATATACATGTAAACAGACAAAGAAAGGGTGCACTATCCTATACATGTAAACCTTCAATAAAACAGGTGCACATCATATCCATGTGAAGAGATAAAAAAGGTGACACATCATATATGTGTAAACAAAAAAAAGAAGGGCACGCATCATATACAAGATATACAGCCAAAAGAAGGGTACACATCATTTACATGTAAATAAACAAAAAAGGGTCAACATCATATACATGTAAACTGACTAAAGAACAGTACACATCATATACATGTAAACAGAAAATTTACACATCATATTCATTGAAACAGACAAACAAATGTTACACATCATATACATGTAAACAGAGAAAAAATGGTAGACATCATATAGACGTAAACAGATAAAGAAGGGTACACATCACATACATATAAACAGACAAAAAAGGCTCCACATAATATACATATAAACAGAAAAGGAAAGGGTGCACATCATACACAAGTAAACAGACAAAGAAAGGGTGCACGTCATAGTCATGTAAACCATAAACAAAGGGGTACACATCATATACATGTAAAGAGACAAAAATGTACACATCAGATACTTGTAAACTGACAAAAAAGAGTAGAGATCATGTACATGAAAACACACAAAAACGAGTGCACCTCATATATATGAAAACAGAGAAAAAATTGGGTACACATTATATACATGTAAACAAACAAAAGAAGGGTCCATATCAAATACATGTAAACAGGCAAAAAATGGTACACATCATATACATGTAAACAGACAAAATAAGGGTAAACATCATATACATGAAAACCAACAAGAAAAGGTACACATCATATACATGTAAACAAACAAAAAATGGGTACACTTCATATACATGTAAGTAGACAAAAGAAGGGTACACATCTTATACTTGTAAACAGACAAAGAAGGTAAACATCATATACAAGTAAAGAGACAAAAGTAGAGTATATATCAAATAAATGTAACCACACAAAAAAGTTACACTTCATATACATGCAAATAGACAAACAAGGGTGCACATCTTATATATGTAAACATATAAAAAAGGTTCCACATGATATACATATAAAAAGACAAAGAAATGGTGCACATCATATACATGTAAACAGACAAAAACGGGTGCACACCATAGTCATGTAAACCATCAAAAAACGGGTACACTTCATATACATGTAAACAGAATAAAAAAGGGTACCCATCATATAGAGGTAACAGACAAAAAAGGGTGCACATCATAGTCATGTAAACCATCAAAAAATGGGTACACTTCATATACATGTAAACAAACAAAACAAGTGTACACGTCATATACATGTAAACAGACAAAAAAGGGACCACATCATATACTTGTAAATGGACAAAAGAACTGTACACATCTCATATATGGAAACAGACAAAAGAAGTGGTACATCATTTACATGTAAACAGACAATAAAAGGGTCAACATCATAAACAGGTAAACAGAGAAATAAAGGGTACACATCATATAAATGTAAACAGACTAAAAAGGGTACACATCAGACACATGAAGAGACAAAAGAACGGTACACATCATATAAATGAACACAAACAAAAGAAGGGTATACATCACATACATGTCAACAGTGAAAAAAAGGTACACATCATATACATGTAAACTGACAATGGAACATTAAACATCATATACATGTAAACAGACAAAAAATGGTACACTTCATATACATGTAAATAAAGAAAATAAGGTTGCACATCATATACATGTAAACAGACAAAAATGGTACACTTCATATACATGTAAATAAAGAAAATAAGGTTGCACATCATATACATGTAAGCAGACAAAAAAGGGTGCACATCATATACATGTAAACAGACAAAAAAGTTTAGGAATCATATACATGCAAACATACAAAATATGGGTACATGTCATATACATGTTTTCTTTGGCTTGGCTTCGCGGACGAAGATTTATGGAGGGGGTAAAAAGTCCACGTCAGCTGCAGGCTCGTTTGTGGCTGACCAGTCCGATGCGGGACAGGCAGACACGATTGCAGCGGTTGCAAGGGAAAATTGGTTGGTTGGGGTTGGGTGTTGGGTTTTTCCTCCTTTGCCTTTTGTCAGTGAGGTAGGCTCTGCGGTCTTCTTCAAAGGAGGCTGCTGCCCGCCAAACTGTGAGGCGCCAAGATGCACAGTTTGAGGCGTTATCAGCCCACTGGCGGTGGTCAATGTGGCAGGCACCAAGAGATTTCTTTAGGCAGTCCTTGTACCTTTTCTTTGGTGCACCTCTGTCACGGTGGCCAGTGGAGAGCTCGCCATATAATACGATCTTGGGAAGGCGATGGTCCTCCATTCTGGAGACGTGACCCATCCAGCGCAGCTGGATCTTCAGCAGCGTGGACTCGATGCTGTCGACCTCTGCCATCTCGAGTACCTCGACGTTAGGGGTGTGAGCGCTCCAATGGATGTTGAGGATGGAGCGGAGACAACGCTGGTGGAAGCGTTCTAGGAGCCGTAGGTGGTGCCGGTAGAGGACCCATGATTCGGAGCCGAACAGGAGTGTGGGTATGACAACGGCTCTGTATACGCTTATCTTTGTGAGGTTTTTCAGTTGGTTGTTTTTCCAGACTCTTTTGTGTAGTCTTCCAAAGGCGCTATTTGCCTTGGCGAGTCTGTTGTCTATCTCATTGTTGATCCTTGCATCTGATGAAATGGTGCAGCCGAGATAGGTAAACTGGTTGACCGTTTTGAGTTTTGTGTGCCCGATGGAGATGTGGGGGGGCTGGTAGTCATGGTGGGGAGCTGGCTGATGGAGGACCTCAGTTTTCTTCAGGCTGACTTCCAGGCCAAACATTTTGGCAGTTTCCGCAAAGCAGGACGTCAAGCGCTGAAGAGCTGGCTCTGAATGGGCAACTAAAGCGGCATCATCTGCAAAGAGTAGTTCACGGACAAGTTTCTCTTGTGTCTTGGTGTGAGCTTGCAGGCGCCTCAGATTGAAGAGACTGCCATCCGTGCGGTACCGGATGTAAACAGCGTCTTCATTGTTGGGGTCTTTCATGGCTTGGTTCAGCATCATGCTGAAGAAGATTGAAAAGAGGGTTGGTGCGAGAACACAGCCTTGCTTCACGCCATTGTTAATGGAGAAGGGTTCAGAGAGCTCATTGCTGTATCTGACCTGACCTTGTTGGTTTTCGTGCAGTTGGATAATCATGTTGAGGAACTTTGGGGGACATCCGATGCGCTCTAGTATTTGCCAAAGCCCTTTCCTGCTCACGGTGTCGAAGGCTTTGGTGAGGTCAACAAAGGTGATGTAGAGTCCTTTGTTTTGTTCTCTGCACTTTTCTTGGAGCTGTCTGAGGGCAAAGACCATGTCAGTGGTTCCTCTGTTTGCGCGAAAGCCGCACTGTGATTCTGGGAGAATATTCTCAGCGACACTAGGTATTATTCTATTTAGTAGAATCCTAGCGAAGATTTTGCCTGCAATGGAGAGCAACGTGATTCCCCTGTAGTTTGAGCAGTCTGATTTCTCGCCTTTGTTTTTGTACAGGGTGATGATGGTGGCATCACGAAGATCCTGAGGCAGTTTACCTTGGTCCCAACAAAGCTTGAAAAACTCATGCAGTTTGGCATGCAGAGTTTTGCCGCCAGCCTTCCAGACTTCTGGGGGGATTCCATCCATACCTGCTGCTTTGCCACTTTTCAGTTGTTCGATTGCCTTATATGTCTCATCCAGGGTGGGAACCTCATCCAGCTCTAGCCTTAGGGGCTGTTGAGGGAGCTGGAGCAGGGCGGAATCTTGGACTGAGCGGTTGGTACTGAAAAGAGATTGGAAGTGTTCTGACCATCGGTTGAGGATGGAGATCTTGTCGCTGAGGAGGACTTTGCCGTCTGAGCTGCGCAGCGGGCTTTGGACTTGGGGTGAGGGGCCGTACACAGCCTTTAGAGCCTCGTAGAAACCCCTGAAGTCGCCAATGGCCCCAGTCCAGGCACAGGGTGAACTGCGGCGGCCTCGGCCCCGGTCCGGGCATATACATGTAAACAGACAGAAAAGGGTGCACAACATAAACATGTCATAAGGCAAAAAGAATGGGTACAAATCTTGTAAATAAACAGACTAAAAAGGGTACACATCATATAAATGTAAACAGACTAAAGGGGTACATATTAGACACATGAAGAGACGAAAGAATGGTATACATCATATACATGTAAACTTACAGAAAAAGGTACACATCATATACATGTAAACTGACAGAAAGGTGTACACATCATATACTGGTAAACAGACAAAAAAGGGTGCAC
Organism: Narcine bancroftii; assembly: GCF_036971445.1. Classification (NCBI taxonomy): domain Eukaryota; kingdom Metazoa; phylum Chordata; class Chondrichthyes; order Torpediniformes; family Narcinidae; genus Narcine; species Narcine bancroftii. Next base: position 220,948,908 of record NC_091469.1, on the reverse strand, counting down.
ATCATTCACATGTAAAAATACAAAAAAGGGGTCCACATCATATACATGTAAACAGAAATATGGGTCCACATCATATACATGTAAACAGAAAAATGGGTCAACATCATATACATGTAAACAGATTAAAGGAGGGTGCACATCATATATATGTCCAAAAAAGGGTACACATCACATACATGTAAAGCGACAAAAGAAGGGCACACATCATATAGATGTAATCAGACAAAAGAAGTGTGCACATCATATAAATGAAAACAAACAAAAGGGTACACATCACATACATGTAAACAGTGGAAAAAAGATACTCATCATAAACATGTAAGCTGACAAAGGAACGTTACACATCATATACATGTAAACAGACAAAAAATGGGTACACATCATATCCATGTATTCAGAAAAAAAGAAGTACTCATCACATAAATGAAAATAGACCAAAAAAAGGTATGCATCATGTACATGTAAGCTGAAAAAAGAACATTACACATCATATACATGTAAACAGACTAAAAAGTGTACACATCATATACATGAAAACAAACAAAAAAGGAACACATCATTTACAGGTAAATGGAAAAAGAGAGTTCACATCACATACATGCGAATAGACAAAAGAAGGGTACACATCATATAGATGTAAACAGAAAAAAAGAGTATGCATCATATACATGTAAAGCGACAAAAGAAGGGCACACATCATATAGATGTAATCAGACAAAAGAAGTGTGCACATCATATAAATGAAAACAAACAAAATAAGGGTACACATCACATACATGTAAATAGTGGAAAAAAGATACTCATCATATACATGTAAGCTGACAAAGGAATATTACACATCATATGCATGTGAACAGACAAAAGGAGGGTGCGCATCATATATATGTCAAAAAAGGTACACATCACATACATGTAAAGAGTCACAAGAAGGGTACACATCATATATATGTAAACAGAAAAAAAATATACACATCATATACATGTAAAGCGACAAAAGAAGGGCACACATCCTATAGATGTAATCAGAGAAAATAAGTGTGCACATTATATAAATGAAAACAAACAAAAGAAAGGTACACATCACATACAAGTAAACAGTGGAAAAATATACTCATCATAAACATGTAAGCTGACAAAGGAACGTTACACATCATATACATGTAAACAGACAAAAATGGGTACACATCATATACATGTATTCAGAAAAAAAGAATTGCACACATCACATAAATGAAAATAGACCAAAAAATAGGTACGCATCATGTACATGTAAGCTTAAAAAAGAGACAGCATCATATACATGAAAACAGATGTAAACATACAAAAAATGTGAGAACATTGTATACATGTAAACGGTCTAAAACAATTAAAGGTATAACATACAAGTCAACATTGGAAAAAAGGTACACATACATGTAAGCCGACAATCGAATGTTACACATCATATACATGTAAACAGATGAAAAAAGGTACACATCGTATACATATAAACAGAAATAAAATGATACACTTCATATACATGTAAATAAAGAAAATAAAGTTGCACATCATTAACATGTAATCATAGAAATAAGGGTACACATCATATATATGTAAACAGTCTAAAGAAGGGTGTACACTTTATTTGTAAACTCACAAAGGAAGGTTGCACATCATATACATGTAAACAGAGAGATAAGTGTACACATCATATACATGTAAAAAGACAAAAAAAGGAGCACATCGTATACATGTAAACAGACAAAAAATTGTGCACATCGTATACATGTAAACAGACAAAAACAGGGTACACATCATATACATGTAATCAGAGAAAAGAAGGGTACACATCATATACATGTCAACAGACAAAAGTAGGGTGCACATCATAAACAAGTAAAGAGTCAAAAATAAGGTGCACATCATATACATGTAAACAGAAAAATGCGTCAATATCATATACAATGCAAACAGACAAAAAAAGGTAGGAATTATATGCATGCAAACGTACAAAATATGGGTACATTTCATATACATGTAAACAGACAGAAAAGGGTGCACAACATATACATGTCAAAATGCAAAAAAATGGGTACACATCTTGTAAATAAACAGACAAAAAAAGATACACATCATTTAAATGTAAACTGACAAAAAAGCGTACATATCATATACATGAAAACAAACAAAAAAAGGAACACATCATTTACAGGTAAATGGAAAAAGAGAGTACACATCATATACATGTGAATAGAGAAAAGAAGAGTACACATCATATAGATGTAAACAGATAAAGGAAGGGTACACATGATTTACATGTAAATAGATAAAAGAAGCATAACCATTACATATATGTAAACACACAAAATAAGGGTACTTATCATATACATGTAAACAGACAAAAAAGAGACAACATCATATACATGTAAACAGACAAATAAAGGTAGCACATACTACACATGTAAACAGACAGAAAAGGGTGCACATCATATACCTATAAACAGACAAATAAAGGGAACACATCATAAATATGTAAACTGACAAGGGAAGTGTACACATCATATAATTGTAAACAGAAAAAATAAGGGTGCACATCATATACATGTAATCAGACAAAAAAGGGTACCCATCATATACATGTAAACAGACTAAAAAGGCTACACATCAGATACATGTAGAGACAAAAGAATGATAAACATCATATACATTTAAACAGACAAAAAAAGGTATACATCGTATACATTTAAACAGACAAAAAACGGTACACATGATATACATGTAAACTGAGAAAAAATAGTGCACGTCTTTCACATGTAAACATATAAAAAAGGGTACACATCATATACATGTAAACAAACCAAGAAAGGGTGCACCTCATATAAATGTAAACAGACAAATAAAGGGTGCACATCATATACATGTAAACCATTAAAAAAGGGAACACATCATATACATGTAAATAGACAAAAAAGAACACATATACATGTAAAAAGACAAATGAAGGGTCCACATCATATAATTGTAAACAGATAAGAAGAATACACATCATATACAGCTCCAAAGACAAAAAGAGGGCACACATCATATACATGTAAACAAAAGATAAATTGTTCCCTATCATATACATGTAAACTGATAAAAAAGGATACACATCATGCACATAAAAACAGAAGAAAAGGGTCCACATCATATACATATAAACCAACAAAAAAGGGTGCAAATGATATACATGTGAAAAGACAAAAAATGAGTGCACATCACATACATTTAAACAGACAAAATAAGGGCACACATCATATATATGTAAACAGACACAAAAAGGTACACTTCATATAGATGTAAACAAGTAAAGAAGGCTATACATCATATATTAACAGATAAAAAGAGGGTACACATCATATACATGTAAATGATCAAAAAAAAGTATCCACATCATATTCATAAAACAGACAAAAAAAAGGTACACATCATTTACAGGTAAATAAAAAAGAGAGTACACATAATATACATGTGAACAGAGAAAAGAAGGGAACACATCATACACATGTAAACAGACAATAGAATGGTACACAACATATACATGTAAATGCACAAAGAAAGGGAGCATATATTATGCATGCAAACAAGCAAAGCATGGCTATACATTATGTACATGTAAACAGACAAAAAAAGGGTGCACATCCTACATATGTAAAAACACAAGAGAAGGATACACATCATAAATATGTAAACAGACAAAAAAGGGTACACATCATATAATTGTAAACAGACAAAAGAAGGGTACACATCATATACATGTAAACAGATAAAAGAAGTGTACACATCATATAAATGAAAACAAACAAAAGAAGGGTACACATCACATACATGTCAACAGTGGAAAAAAGCGACATATATACATGTAAGTTGACAATGGAACATTACACATCATATACATGAAAACAGACAAATAATGGGTTCACATCATATACATGTAATCAGACAAAACAAGTGTACACATCATAAATGAAAACAAACAAAAGAAGGGTACACATCACATACATATCAACAGTGGAAAAAATGTACACATCATATACATGTAAGCTGACAATGGAACATTACACATCATATACATGTAAACAGACAAAGAAAGGGTACATATCATATAATGAAAACAGACAAAAATGAGTAAACATCATATACATGTAAAGCGAAAAATAGGGTACAATTCATATACATGTAAATAGAGAAAAGAAGACTACATATCATATACATGTAAACAGACAAAAAAGGGTGCACAACATACACATGTCAAAAGGAAAAAAAATGGGTACACATCTTGTAAATAAACAGACAAAAGAAGGGGACACATCATTTACATGTCTTCTTTTCTTTCTTTTCTTCCTTCTTTGGCTTGGCTTTGCAGATGAAGATTTATGGAGAGGTAATGTCCACGTCAGGTGCAGGCTCATTTGTGGCTGACAAGTCCGATGCGGGACAGGCAGACATGGTTGCAGTGGTTCAAGGGAAAATTGGTTGGTTGGGGTTGGATGTTGGGTTTTTCCACCTTTGTCTTTTGTCAGTGAGGTGCGCTCTGAGGTCTTCTACAAAGGAGGTTGCTGCCCGCCGAACTGTGAGGCTCCAATATGCACGGTTTGAGGCGATATCAGCCCACTGGCAGTGGTCAATGTGGCAGGCACCAAGAGATTTCTTTAGGCAGTCCTTGTACCTCTTCCTTGGTGCACCTCTGTCTCGGTGGCCAGTGGAGAGCTTGCCATATAACACGATCTTGGGAAGGCGATGGTCCTCCATTCTGGAGACGTAATCTACCCAGCGCAGTTTGATCTTCAGCAGCGTGGATTCAATGATGTCGGCCTCTGCCATCTCGAGTACTTCGATGCTGGTGATGAAATCACTCCAATGAATGTTGAGGATGGAGCGGAGACAATGCTGGTGGAAGAGTTCTAGGAGCCGTAGGTGATGCCGGTAGAGGACCCATGATTCAGAGCCGAACAGGAGTGTGGGTATGACAATGGCTCTGTATACGCTAATCTTTGTGAGGTTTTTCAGTTGGTTGTTTTTCCAGACTCTTTTGTGTAGTCTTCCAAAGGCGCTATTTGACTTGGCGAGTCTGTTATCTATCTCGTTGTCAATCCTTGTATTCGATGAAATGGTGCAGCTGAGGTAGGTAAACTGGTTGACCGTTTTGAGTTTTGTGTGCCCGATGGAGATGTGGGTGGGGCTGGTAGTCATGGTGGGGAGCTGGCTGATGGAAGACCTCAGTTTTCTTCAGGCTGACTTCCAGGCCAAATATTTTGGCAGTTTCCGCAAAACAGGACGTCAAGCACTGAAGAGCTGGCTCTGAATGGGCAACTAAAGCGGCATCTTCTGCAAAGAGTTGTTCACGGACAAGTTGTTCCCGGAGTTTGCGCTGAAGATGGCTGCATGCGCGACGGAAGGCTCATTTCTTCTCTGGCCAGGATGGCTTTGCAAGGTGAGCCTGGTGGGCAGCTCACTTCTTTGCCAGCAGCTCCTGGATTTCCTGTTGTTTTTGTTGAACCAGTCCTTGTTTTTCCTGGAGGAGAAGCCCAGTATCTCTTCAATGGATTGCAGTATGGCAGTCTTCAGCTGATCCCAGAGGGTTTCAGGGGACGAGTCCGTGAGGCGGATTGCATCCTCGAGCTTTGCTTTGAGGTTTTCCTGGAAGGTTCCTCTCACTTCGTCTGACAGCAAGTTTCCAACATTGAACCTCTTTCTGGGGGCTTTACTGTTCCTGGACTTTGGCTTGAAGTGAAGGTTGAGCTTGCAGCGAACAAGTCGTTGGTCAGTGTGGCATTCCGCGCTGGGAATGACCCTGCTGTGGAGCACATCTCGTTTGCCTCTTTCTCGCACCAGGACGTAGTCCAGGAGGTGCCAGTGTTTGGATCGGGGATGGATCCAGGTAGTCTTCAGGCTGTCCCTCTGCTGAAAAAGTGTTTTTGTAATGACAAGCTGCTGTTCTGCGCAGAGCTCCAACAGGAGGCACCCATTGTCGTTGCACTTGCCGACACCATGCTTGCCCAGTATTCCTGGCCAGGTTTCTGAGTCTTTGCCGACGCGAGGGTTGAAGTTGCCAAGGATGACAACCTTGTTGGCTGTAGGGGTGCGTTGAATGAGGTTGCGCAGATCAGTGTAGAACTTGTCCTTTTCTGCTGGTTACACTTGGAGGGTTGGAGCATAGACACTGATGAGGGTGATGCAGTGCTTGTTTTGAAGGCGGAGTCGCATGGACATGATCCGGTCTGAGTGGCCTGTTGGGAGGTTTTTGAGTTTGGAGGCAATGGAGTTCTTGACCATGAAGCCTACACCAGATAGGCGTCGTTCATCCATAGGCTTGCCAGACCAGTAGAGTGTGTAGCCCGCGCCGTGTTCTTGGAGGCTGCCTACATCTGCAAGGCTGACTTCACTGAGAGCGGCTATGTCGATGTCAAGTCTGAGGAGTCCATGTGCGATGAGGGCAGACCGACGTTCAGGTTGGTGGCTGTCAGCCTTGTCTAGCATTGTTCTGATGTTCCAGCATGCTAGCTTGAGTTTGTGAGCATCTTTTGAGGGGGAGGATGTGGAGGGGGAGGACGTGGAGATGTCCTCCAGCCTGCGCAAAGGAGCTTTTAGGTAGAGTGCAGTGTGCGCAGTACTGTCCCCACCCTTTACACCCATGGTTCGTGTGCTGTGCCCAAGCAAGATGGGACGTGGCAGCGAGGTCCTTAGGTCATAGGATTATATCAGAGTGGCCTTCTTCTATGCAGGTTTCTTACCTGGGCTGGTGTTGCCTGCCTCCCCTCCTAGGTCGGACCATACCTGGTCACAATCCAACCTGTCAATGGTGGTTGGAGCCTCCGAACGCCATAATCACTCTCCTAAACTGACTAGGCTTCACTCCCTGCTGGTCGCAACGAACGAATGAAGGGAGGGAGGGATGGAGTTCAACAAGATCATCCCCCACATCGGGGGATTCGGCGCTGCCAAAGGACACTGGCGACTTTTGCCTGCCTCCCCAACCTGTTGGTGGCCCTGAGTTTCTCCGCCGGCAACTTTATCGCACTCACTCAGCGCCACAATTGCCGGCTTGACAAGCAGCTCCTCCCCGAAGCACTGCAGAACCTTTTTGGGGTGTCGCTGCTCAACCACAGCATGCCACAGTGAACGTGCGATGACGAGGACGGCACCACGGGCTGGAGCCGCTGCCGACTCCTATTAATACCTTTCTACATGTAAACAGACAGAAAAAGGGTAAACGTCATATACAGGAAAAAGGACAAAAAAAAAGTGCACATCATATACATGTAAACAGACAAAGGTTACACATCACAAATATATAAACAGACAAAAGAAGGGTACACATCATATACATGTAAACAGACAAAAAAAGGATCCACATCATATACATGTAAGCACATATAAAATGTTCCACATCATATACATGTAAACAGACAAAAGAAGGGTCCAACTCATATCCATGTAAATGGACAAAAAAAGGTACACATCATATACTGGTAAACAGACAAAGAAAGGGTGCACATCATATACATGTAAACAGACAAAAAAAGGGTCACATCATATACACGTAAACAGAAAAAAAGGGAACACATCATATTAATGTAAACAAATAAAACAAGTGTACACGTCATATACATGTAAATAGACAAAGAATGGACCACATAATATACATGTAAATGGATAAAAGAACTGTACACATCTTATGAATGGAAACAGACAAAAGAAGGTGCTACTTAATTTACATGTAAACAGACAAAAATAGTACACAGCATGTATATGTAAACAGTCATAAAAGGGTACACTTCATATACATGTAAACAGACAAAGAAAGGGTACATATCATGTGCATGAAAACAGTCAAAAATGGGTACACATCATATACATGTAAACAGAACAAAAGGGTAAACATAGTATACATGTAAATAGAGAAAAGAAGGGTACATATAACATACATGTAAAAGACAAAAAAGGGTGCATAACATATACATGTCAAAAGGAAAGAAAATGGGTACACATCTTGTAAATAAACGGCCAAAAGAAGGGTACATGTCATTTACATGTAAACAGACAAAAAGAGGGTACACATCATAGACATGAAAAAAGACAAAAGATTGGTACACATCACTTACATGTAAACAGACAAAAGAAGTGTACACATCATATAAATGAAAACAATCAAAAGTAGGGTTAACATCACATACATGTCAACAGTGGAAAAAAAGGTACACATCATAAACACGTAAAAAGACAAAAAAGGAGCACATCTTATACATGTAAACAGACAAAAGAAGGGTCCAAATCATATCCATGTAAATGGACAAAAAAAGGTACACATCATATACTGGTAAACAGACAATGAAAGGGTGCACATCATATACATCTAATCAGACAAAAAAATAACACATCATGTGCATGTAAACAAACAAAAAGAGAGAACACTTAACATACATGTAAACAGACAAAAGAGGATTCACATCATATACATGTTAACATACAAAGAAAGTGTGCACTTCATACACATTATAAAGAGACAAAAAAAGGGAAACATCATATACATCTAAACAGACAAGAAAAGGGTACACATCATATACATCTATACAGACATAAAAGGGATCCAAATCATATACATGTAAACAGACAAAAAAGGGTGCACATCATATACACATAAACATAAAAAAGTGTACACATCATATACATGTAAACATAAAAAAGGTACATATCATATAAATGTAAACAGACAAAAAGAAGGTAACACATCATATACATGTAAAAGACAAATGAGGGATCATCATATACATGTAACCAGACAAAAGAAGGGTACACATCATATACATGAAAACAGACAAAAAGGGTACACATCACATACATGTAAAGAGACAAAAAATTGTGCACATCATATACATGTTAACAGACAAAGAAAGGATGAACATCATAAACATGTAAAGAGACAAAAAAGGATCAAAAAATATACATGTAAATAGACAAGAAAAGGGCACACGTCATATACATGTAAACAGACAAAAAGAGGGTACACTTAATATACATGTAAACAGACAAAATGAGGATCCACCTTATATACTTGTTAACAGACAAAGAAAGGGTGCACATCATATACATTTATACAGTCATAAAAGGGGTCTAATCGTATACAAGTATACAGACAAAAAAGGTACACATCATATACATGTAAAGAGACTGAAATTGACCACATCATATACAAGTAATCAGACAAAAATATAACTCATCATATGCATGCAAACAAACAAAAAGAGGGTACACATAATATACATGTAAAAAGACAAAATGAGGATCCACCTTATATACTTGTTAACAGACAAAGAAAGGGTGCACTTCATATACATTTAAACAAATAAATAAGGATACACATCATATACATGTAAAGAGACAATAGAAGAGTACACATGATATATATGTAAACAGACAAAAAAGTGTAGATAACATGTAAACAGACAAAATAAAGGTCACACATCATATACATGTAAACAGACAAAAATGTACACTTCATATACATTTATGCATACAAACAAAGGGTACACATCATATACATTTAAACAAATGAAATATGGGTATACATCATATATATGTAAACAGACAAATAAGTGTAGATAACAATTAAACAGACAAAAGAAGGGCACATCATATACATGTAAACAGACAAGAAAAGTGTACACATCATATACATATATACAGTAATAAAAGGGGTCCAATCGTATACATGTATACAGACAAAATAAGGCTACACATCATATACAGGTAAAGAGACAAAAATGGGTACACATCATAGACATGTAAACAGACAAAATAAGGGTACATATATAAGTTAAAAGACAAAATCAGGTACACATCATATGTATATAAACAGACAAAAATGAATACACATCATGTACATGTAAACATTTAAAAGAAGGGTACAAATGATGTACATGTAAACTGACAGAAAGTGACCACATCATATAGATGTAAACAGACTCATGAAAGGTACAAATAATATACATTTAATCAGACAAAAAAATAACACATCATGTGCATGTAAACGAACAAAAAGAGGGTACACATAACATACATGTAAAAGACAAAAGAGGATTCACCTCATATACGTTAACATACAAAGAAAGTGTGCACATCATACACATTATAAAGAGACAAAAAAAGGGAAAACATCATATACATCTTTCTTTCTTTGGCTTGGCTTCGCGGGCGAAGATTTATGGAGGGGGTAAAAAGTCCACGTCAGCTGCAGGCTCGTTTGTGGCTGACCAGTCCGATGCGGGACAGGCAGACACGATTGCAGCGGTTGCAAGGGAAAATTGGTTGGTTGGGGTTGGGTGTTGGGTTTTTCCTCCTTTGCCTTTTGTCAGTGAGGTGGGCTCTGCGGTCTTCTTCAAAGGAGGCTGCTGCCCGCCAAACTGTGAGGCGCCAAGATGCACGGTTTGAGGCGTTATCAGCCCACTGGCGGTGGTCAATGTGGCAGGCACCAAGAGATTTCTTTAGGCAGTCCTTGTACCTTTTCTTTGGTGCACCTCTGTCACGGTGGCCAGTGGAGAGCTCGCCATATAATACGATCTTGGGAAGGCGATGGTCCTCCATTCTGGAGACGTGACCCATCCAGCGCAGCTGGATCTTCAGCAGCGTGGACTCGATGCTGTCGACCTCTGCCATCTCGAGTACCTCGACGTTAGGGGTGTGAGCGCTCCAATGGATGTTGAGGATGGAGCGGAGACAACGCTGGTGGAAGCGTTCTAGGAGCCGTAGGTGGTGCCGGTAGAGGACCCATGATTCGGAGCCGAACAGGAGTGTGGGTATGACAACGGCTCTGTATACGCTTATCTTTGTGAGGTTTTTCAGTTGGTTGTTTTTCCAGACTCTTTTGTGTAGTCTTCCAAAGGCGCTATTTGCCTTGGCGAGTCTGTTGTCTATCTCATTGTCGATCCTTGCATCTGATGAAATGGTGCAGCCGAGATAGGTAAACTGGTTGACTGTTTTGAGTTTTGTGTGCCCGATGGAGATGTGGGGGGGCTGGTAGTCATGGTGGGGAGCTGGCTGATGGAGGACCTCAGTTTTCTTCAGGCTGACTTCCAGGCCAAACATTTTGGCAGTTTCCGCAAAGCAGGACGTCAAGCGCTGAAGAGCTGGCTCTGAATGGGCAAAGGCTTTGGCAAATACTAGAGCGCATCGGATGTCCCCCAAATTTCCTCAACATGATTATCCAACTGCACGAAAACCAACAAGGTCGGGTCAGATACAGCAATGAGCTCTCTGAACCCTTCTCCATTAACAATGGCGTGAAGCAAGGCTGTGTTCTCGCACCAACCCTCTTTTCAATCTTCTTCAGCATGATGCTGAACCAAGCCATGAAAGACCCCAACAATGAAGACGCTGTTTACATCCGGTACCGCACGGATGGCAGTCTCTTCAATCTGAGGCGCCTGCAAGCTCACACCAAGACACAAGAGAAACTTGTCCGTGAACTACTCTTTGCAGATGATGCCGCATATACATCTATACAGACAAGAAAAGGGTACACATCATATACATCTATACAGACATAAAAGGGATCCAAATCATATACATGTAAACAGACAAAAAAGGGTGCACATCATATACATGTAAACATAAAAAAGAGTACACATCATATACATGTAAACATAAAAAAGTCTACACATCATATACATGTAAACAGACAAAAGAAGGGTACACATAATATACATGTAAACAGACAAAATGAGGATCCACCTTATATACTTGTTAACAGACAAAGAAAGGGTGCACATCATATACATTTAAACAAATAAATAAGGATACACATCATATACATGTAAAGAGACAATAGAAGAGTACACATCATATATATGTAAACAGTCAAAAAAGTGCAGATAACATGTAAACAGACAAAAAAAGGTCACATATCAAATACATGTAAACAGACAAAAAATGTACATTTTATATACATTTATGCATACAAACAAAGGGTACACATCACATACATTTTAAAAAAATGAAATAAGGGTATACATCATATATATGTAAACCCACAAATAAGTGTAGATAACAACTAAACAGACAAAAGAAGGGCACATCATATACATGTAAACAGACAAGAAAAGTGTACACATCATATACATATATACAGTCATAAAAGGGGTCCAATCGTATACATGTATACAGACAAAATAAGGCTACACATCATATAAAGGTAAAGAGACAAAAAAGGGGTACACATCATAGACACGTAAACAGACAAAATAAAGGTACATATATAAGTTAAAAGACAAAAACAGGTACACATTATATGTATATAAACAGTCAAAAATGAATACACCTCATATACATGTAAACATTTAAAAGAAGGGTACACATGATATACAAGTAAACAGACAGAAATTGACCACATCATATACATGTAAACAGACTCATGAAAGGTACACATCATATACATTTAATCAGACAAAAAAATAACACATCATTTGCATGTAAACGAACAAAAAGTGGGTACACATAACATACATGTAAACAGACAAAAGTGGATTCACCTCATATACATGTTAACATACAAAGAAAGTGTGCACATCATACATATTATAAAGAGACAAAAAAGGGAAAACATCATATACATCTAAACAGACAAGAAAAGGGATCCAAATCATATACATGTAAACAGACAAAAAAGGGTGCACATCATATACATGTTTTCAGACAAAGAAAGGATGCACATCATAAACATGTAGAGACAAAAAAGGATCACAAAATATACATGTGAATAGACAAGAAAAGGGCACACATCATATACATGTAAACAGACAAAGGAGGGTACACATAACATATATGTAACAGACAACAAAATTTTGCACAAAAAATTGTGCACATCATATACATGTTAAAAGACAAAGAAAGGATGCACATCATACACATGTAAAGAGACAAAAAAGGGATCACATAATATACATGTAAACTGCCAAGAAAAGTGCACACATCATATACATGTAAACAGACAAAGGAGGGTACACATTACATATATGTAAACAGACAATGAAATTGTGCACATCATATACATGTTAACAGACAAAGAAAGCATGCACATCATATACATGTAAAGAGACAAAAAGGGATCAAATAATATACATGTAAACCGCCAAGAAAAGGGCACACATCATATACATGTAAACAGACAAAGGAGGGTACACATAACATATCGGTAAACAGATAAAAGAATTGTGCACATGTTATACATGTTAAGAGACAAAGAAAGGGTACAAATCATATACATTTAAAGAGACAAAAAAGGGATCACATCATATACATGTAAACAGACAAGATAAAGGTACACATCATATACATGTATACAGTCATAAAAGGGGTCCAATCGTATACATGTATACAGGCAAAATAAGGTTACACATCATATTCAGGTAAACAGACTAAAAAAGGTACATATCGTATACATGTAAACAGTTAAAAGAAGGGTACACATCATATGCATGTAAAGAGAATGAAATTGACCACATCATATACATGTTATCAGACAAAAATATAACTCATCATATGCATGCAAACAAACAAAAAGAGGGTACACATAACATACATGTAAACAGATAAACGAGGATTCACCTCATATACATGTTAACATACAAAGAAAGTGTGCACATTATACACATTATAATGAGACAAAAAAAGGGAAAACATCATATACATCTAAACAGACAAGAAAAGGGTACACATCATATACAGCTATACAGATATAAAAGGGATCCAAATCATATACATGTAAACAGACAAAAAAGGGTGCACATCATATACATGTAAACATAAAAAAGTGTACACATCATATACATGTAAACAGACAAAAGAAGGGTACACATGATATACATGAAAACTGACAAAAAGGGTACACATCACATACATGTAAAGAGACAAAAATTGTGCACATCATATACATGTTTTCAGACAAAGAAAGTATGCACATCATAAACATGTAAAGAGACAAAAAAGAATCACAAAATATACATGTAAATAGACAAGAAAAGGGCACACATCATATACATGTAAACAGACAAAGGAGGGTACACATAACATATATGTAACAGACAACAAAATTGTGCACATCTTATACATGTTAAGAGACAAAGAAAGGGTACAAATCATATACACTTAAAGAGACAAAAAAGGATCACATCATATACATGTAAACAGACAAGATAAGGGTACACATCATATACAAGTATACAGTCATAAAAGGGGTCTAATCGTATACAAGTATACAGACAAAATAAGGTTACACATCATATACAGGTAAACAGACAAAAAAAGGTACACATCATACACATGAAAACAGTTAAAAGAAGGATACACATCATATACATGTAAAAAGACAGAAATTGACCACATCATATAAATGTAATCAGACAAAAATATAACTCATCATATGCATGCAAACAAACAAAAAGAGGGTACACATAATATAAATGCAAACAGACAAAATGAGGATCCACCTTATATACTTGTTAACAGACAAAGAAAGGGTGCACATCATATACATTTAAACAAATAAATAAGGATACACATCATATACATGTAAAGAGACAATAGAAAAGTACACAACATATATATGTAAACAGACAAAAAAGTGTAGATAACATGTAAACAGACAAAGAAAGGGCATACATCATATACATGTAAACAGACAAAAATGTACACTTCATATACATTTATACATACTAACAAAGGGTACACATCATATACATTTAAACAAATGAAATAAGGGTACACATCATATAAATGTAAACAGACAAATAAGTGTAGATAACAATTAAACAGACAAAAGAAGGGCACATATTATACATGTAAACAGACAAGAAAAGTGTACACATCATATACATATATACAGTCATAAAAGGGATCCAATCATATACATGTAAACAGACAAAATAAGGGTACATATATAAGTTAAAAGACAAAAACATTTAAAAGAAGGGTACACATGATATACATGTAAGCAGTCAGAAATTGACCACATCATATACATGTAATCAGACAAAAATATAACAAATCATATGCATGCAAACAAACAAAAAGAGGGTACACATAATATACATGTAAACAGACAAAAAAGGGCACATAGCATATACATGTAAACAGACAAAGGAGAGTACACATAAAATATATGTAAACAAACAAAGAAATTGTGCACATCTTATACATGTTAAGAGACAAAGAAAGGGTGCACATCATATACATGTAAACGTAAAGAGATAAAAGAAGGGTACACATCATATACAGGTAAACAGACAAAAAAAGGGTACACATCATACAAATGTAAACAGACAAAATAAGGGTACATATATAAGTTAAAAGAAAAAAGCAGGTACACATCATATGTATATAAACAGACAAAAATGAATACACATCATATACAAGTAAACATTTAAAAGAAGTGTACACATGATATACATGTAAACAGTCAGAAATTGACCACATCATATACATGTAAACAGACAAAAAAGGGCACATAGCATATACATGTAAACAGACAAAGGAGAGTACACATAAAATATATGTAAACAAACAAAGAAATTGTGCACATCTTATACATGTTAAGAGACAAAGAAAGGGTGCACATCATATACATGTAAAGAGATAAAAGAAGGGTACACATCATATACAGGTAAACAGACAAAAAAAGGGATCACATCATATACATGTAAACAGACAAGATAAGGGTACACATCATATACATGTATACAGTCATAAAAGGTGTCCAATCGTATACATGTATACAGACAAAATAAGGTTACACATCATTTACAGGTAAACAAACAAAAAAAAGTACACATCGTATACATTTAAACAGTTAAAAGAAGGGTACACATCATATGCATGTCTTCTTTGGCTTGGCTTCGCGGACGAAGATTTATGGAGGGGGTAAAAAGTCCACGTCAGCTGCAGGCTCGTTTGTGGCTGACAAGTCCGATGCGGGACAGGCAGACACGATTGCAGTGGTTGCAGGGGAAAATTGGTTGGTTGGGGTTGGGTGGTGGGTTTTTCCTCCTTTGCCTTTTGTCAGTGAGGTGGGCTCTGCGGTCTTCTTCAAAGGAGGTTGCTGCCCGCCAAACTGTGAGGCGCCAAGATGCACGGTTTGAGGCGTTATCAGCCCACTGGCGGTGGTCAATGTGGCAGGCACCAAGAGATTTCTTTAGGCAGTCCTTGTACCTTTTCTTTGGTGCACCTCTGTCACGGTGGCCAGTGGAGAGCTCGCCATATAACACGATCTTGGGAAGGCAATGGTCCTCCATTCTGGAGACGTGACCCATCCAGCGCAGCTGGATCTTCAGCAGCGTGGACTCGATGCTGTCGACCTCTGCCATCTTGAGTACTTCGACGTTAGGGATGTAAGCGCTCCAATGGATGTTGAGGATAGAGCGGAGACAACGCTGGTGGAAGCGTTCTAGGAGCCGTAGGTGGTGCCGGTAGAGGACCCATGATTCGGAGCCGAACAGGAGTGTGGGTATGACAACGGCTCTGTATACGCTTATCTTTGTGAGGTTTTTCAGTTGGTTGTTTTTCCAGACTTTTTTGTGTAGTCTTCCAAAGGCGCTATTTGCCTTGGCGAGTCTGTTGTCTATCTCATCATATGCATGTAAAGAGACTGAAATTGACCACATCATATACATGTAATCAGACAAAAATATAACTCATCATATGCATGCAAACAAACAAAAAGAGGGTACACATAATATACATGTAAAAAGACAAAATGAGGATCCACCTCAAATACTTGTTAACAGACAAAGAAAGGGTGCACATCATATACATTTAAACAAATAAATAAGGATACACATCATATACATATAAAGAGACAATAGAAGAGTACACATCATAAATATGTAAACAGACAAAAAAGTGTAGATAACATGTAAACAGACAAAAAAGTGCACACATCATATACATGTAAACAGACAAAGGAGGGTACACATAACATATATGTAAACAGACAATGAAATTGTGCACATCTTATACATGTTAAGAGACAAAGAATGGGTGCACATCATATACATGTTAACAGACAAAGAAAGGATGCACATCATATACATGTAAAAGGACAAAAAGGGATCAAATAATATACATGTAAACTGCCAAGAAAATAGCACACATCAAATACATGTAAACAGAGAAAGGAGGGTACACATAACATATCTGTAAACAGATAAAGGAATTGTTCACATCTTATACATGTTAAGAGACAAAGAAAGGGTACAAATCAAATACATTTAAAGAGACAAAAAGGGATCACATCATATACATGTAAACAGACAAGATAAGGGTACACATCATATACATGTATACAGTCATAAACGGTGTCCAATCGTATACATGTATACAGACAAAATAAGGTTACACATCATTTACAGGTAAACAGACAAAAAAAAGTACACATCGTATACATTTAAACAGTTAAAAGAAGGGTACACATCATATGCATGTCTTCTTTGGCTTGGCTTCGCGGACGAAGATTTATGGAGGGGGTAAAAAGTCCACGTCAGCTGCAGGCTCGTTTGTGGCTGACAAGTCCGATGCGGGACAGGCAGACACGGTTGCTACGGCTGCAGGGGAAAATTGGTTGGTTGGGGTTGGGTGTTGGGTTTTTCCTCCTTTGCCTTTTGTCAGTGAGGTGGGCTCTGCGGTCTTCTTCAAAGGAGGTTGCTGCCCGCCAAACTGTGAGGCGCCAAGATGCACGGTTTGAGGCGATATCAGCCCACTGGCGGTGGTCAATGTGGCAGGCACCAAGAGATTTCTTTAGGCAGTCCTTGTACCTTTTCTTTGGTGCACCTCTGTCACGGTGGCCAGTGGAGAGCTCGCCATATAACACGATCTTGGGAAGGCGATGGTCCTCCATTCTGGAGACGTGACCCATCCAGCTCAGCTGGATCTTCAGCAGCGTGGACTCGATGCTGTCGACCTCTGCCATCTCGAGTACTTCGACGTTAGGGATGAAAGCGCTCCAATGGATGTTGAGGATGGAGCGGAGACAATGCTGGTGGAAGCGTTCTAGGAGCCGTAGGTGGTGCCGGTAGAGGACCCATGATTCGGAGCCGAACAGGAGTGTGGGTATGACAACGGCTCTGTATACGCTTATCTTTGTGAGGTTTTTCAGTTGGTTGTTTTTCCAGACTCTTTTGGGTAGTCTTTCAAAGGCGCTATTTGCCTTGGCGAGTCTGTTGTCTTTCTCATTGTCGATCCTTGCATCTGATGAAATGGTGCAGCCGAGATAGGTAAACTGGTTGACCGTTTTGAGTTTTGTGTGCCCGATGGAGATGTGGGGGTGCTGGTAGTCATGGTGGGGAGCTGGCTGATGGAGGACCTCAGTTTTCTTCAGGCTGACTTCCAGGCCAAACATTTTGGCAGTTTCCGCAAAACAGGACATCAAGCACTGAAGAGCTGGCTCTGAATGGGCAACTAAAGCGGCATCGTCTGCAAAGAGTAGTTCACGGACAAGTTTCTCTTGTTTCTTGGTGTGAGCTTGCAGGCGCCTCAGATTGAAGAGACTGCCATCCGTGCGGTACCGGATGTAAACAGCGTCTTCATTGTTGGGGTCTTTCATAGCTTGGTTCAACATCATGCTGAAGAAGATTGAAAAGAGGATTGGTGCGAGACCACAGCCTTGCTTCACGCCATTGTTAATGGAGGAGGGTTCAGAGAGCTCATTGCTGTATCTGACCCGACCTTGTTGGTTTTCGTGCAGTTGGATAATCATGTTGAGGAACTTTGGGGGACATCCGATGCGCTCTAGTATTTGCCAAAGCCCTTTCCTGCTCACGGTGTCGAAGGCTTTGGTGAGGTCAACAAAGGTGATGTAGAGTCCTATGTTTTGTTCTCTGCACTTTTCTTGGAGCTGTCTGAGGGCAAAGACCATGTCAGTAGTTCCTCTGTTTGCGCGAAAGCCGCACTGTGATTCTGGGAGAATATTCTCGGCGACACTAGGTATTATTCTATTTAGTAGAATCCTAGCGAAGATTTTGCCTGCAATGTAGAGCAACGTGATTCCCCTGTAGTTTGAGCAGTCTGATTTCTCGCCTTTGTTTTTGTACAGGGTGATGATGGTGGCATCACGAAGATCCTGAGGCAGTTTTCCTTGGTCCCAACAAAGCTTGAAAAACTCATGCAGTTTGGCATGCAGAGTTTTGCCGCCAGCCTTCCAGACCTCTGGGGGGATTCCATCCATACCTGCTGCTTTGCCACTTTTCAGTTGTTCGATTGCCTTATAAGTCTCATCCAGGGTGAGAACCTCATCCAGCTCTAGCCTTAGGGGCTGTTGAGGGAGCTGGAGCAGGGCGGAATCTTGGACTGAGCGGTTGGCACTGAAAAGAGATTGGAAGTGTTCTGACCATCGGTTGAGTATGGAGAACTTGTCGCTGAGGAGGACTTTGCCGTCTGAGCTGCGCAGTGGGCTTTGGACTTGGGGTGAGGGGCCGTACACAGCCTTTAGAGCCTCGTAGAAACCACTGAAGTCGCCAATGTCCGCGCTGAGCTGGGTTCGTTTGGCGAGGCTAGTCCACCACTCATCTTGGATCTCCCGGAGTTTGCGCTGAAGATGGCTGCATGCGCGACGGAAGGCTTTTTTCTTCTCTGGACAGGACGGCTTTGTAAGGTGAGCCTGGTTGGCAGCTCGCTTCTTTGCCAGCAGCTCCTGGATTTCCTGGCTGTTTTCGTCAAACCAGTCCTTGTTTTTCCTGGAGGAGAAGCCCAGTACCTCTTCAGTGGATTGCAGTATGGTAGTCTTCAACTGATCCCAGAGGGTTTCAGGGGACGGGTCCGTGAGGTGGGTTGCATCGTCGAGCTTTGCTTTGAGGTTTGCCTGGAAGTTTCCTCTCGCTTCGTCTGACTGCAGGTTTCCAACATTGAGCTCCAACAGGAGGCGCCCATTGTCATTGCACTTGCCGACGCCATGCTTGCCCAGGATTCCTGGCCAGGTTTCTGAGTCTTTGCCGACACGAGTGTTGAAGTCACCCAGGATGACAACCTTGTCGGCTGTAGGGGTGCGTTGGATGAGGTTGCGCAGGTCGGTGTAGAACTTGTCCTTTTCTGCTGGTTCCGCCTGGAGGGTTGGAGCATAGACACTGATGAGGGTGATGTGACGCTTGTTTTGAAGGGGGAGTCGCATGGACATGATTCGGTCCGAGAGGCCTGTCGGAAGGTTTTCGAGTTTGGAGGCAATGAAGCTCTCGACGATGAAGCCTACACCAGATAGGCGTCGTTCATCCGAAGGCTTGCCAGACCAGTAGAGTGTGTAGCCCGCGCCGCGTTCTTGGAGACTGCCTACATCTGCCAGGCGGACTTCACTGAGAGCGGCTATGTCGATGTCAAGTCTGAGGAGTTAATGTGCGATGAGGGCAGACCGACGTTCAGGTCGGTGGCTGTCAGCCTTGTCTAGCATGGTTCTGATGTTCCAGCATGCTAGCTTGAGTTTGTGAGCATCTTTTGAGGGGGAGGACGTGGAGGGGGAGGACGTGGAGGGGGAGGACGTGGAGGGGAAGGACGTGGAGGGGGAGGACGTGGACCTGTCCTCAGGCCTGCGCAAAGGAGCTGTTAGGTGGAGTGCAGTGTGCGCAGTACTGGCCCCACCCTTTACACCCATGGTTCGTGTGCCGTGGCCAAGCAATCTGGGACCTGGCAGCGAGGTCCTTGGGTCGTAGGTTTTATATCAGAGTGGCCTTCTCCTATGCAGGTTTCTTACCCGGGCTGGAGGGTATAAATGTAAAGAGACTGAAATTGACCACATCATATACATGTAATCAGACAAAAATATAACTCATCATATGCATGCAAACAAACTAAAAGAGGGTACACATAATATACATGTAAACAGACAAAATGAGGATCCACCACATATACTTGTTAACAGACAAAGAAAGGGTGCACATCATATACATTTAAACAAATAAATAAGGATACACATCATATACATGTAAAGAGACAATTGAAGAGTACACATCATATATATATATATGTAAACAGACAAAAAAGTGTAGATAACATTTAAAGAGAAAAAAAGGGCACACATCATATACATGTAAACAGACAAAAAATGTTCACTTGATATACATTTATGCATACAAACAAAGGGTACACATCATATACATTTAAACAAATGAAATAAGGGTACACATCATATACATATAAACAGATAAAAGAAGGGTACACGTCATATACAGGTAAACAGACAAAAAAGGTACACATCATATACATGTAAACAGAATCAAATTGACTACATCATATACATGTAATCAAACAAAAATATAACACATCATATGCATGCAAACAAACAAAAAGAGGGTACACATAATATACATGTATACAGACACAAAAGGGCACACAGCATATACATGTAAACAGACAAAGGAGAGTACACATAAAATATATGTAAACAAACAAAGAAATTGTGCACATCTTATACATGTTAAGAGACAAAGAAAGGGTGCACATCATATACATATAAAGAGATAAAAGAAGGGTACACATCATATACAGTTAAACAAACAAAAAAAGGGTACACATCATACACATGTAAACTGACAAAATAAGGGTACATATATAAGTTAAAAGGGTGCACATCATACACATTATAAAGAGACAAAAAAAGAGAAAACATCATATACATCTAAACAGACAAGAAAAGGGTACACATCATATACATCTATACAGACATGAAAGTGATCAAAATCAGATACATGTAAATGGACAAAAGAAGGGTACACATCATATACATGTAAACATAAAAAAGTGTACACATCATATACATGAAATCAGACAAAAAAGGGTACACATCACATACATGAAAAGAGACAAAAATTGTGCACATCATATACATGTTAACAGACAAAGAAAGGATGCACATCATACACATGTAAAGAGACAAAAAAGGATCACATAATATACATGTAAACTGCCAAGAAAAGGGCACACATCATATACATGTAAACAGACAAAGGAGGGTACACATAACATATAATTAAACAGTCAAAGAAATTATGCACATCTTATACATGCTAAGAGACAAAGAAACGGTGCACATCATATACATTTAAAGAGACAAAAAAGGGATCACATCATATACATGTATACAGTCATAAAAGGGGTCCAATCGTATACATGTATACAGACAATATAAGGGTACATATATAAGTTAAAAGACAAAAACAGGTACACATCATATGTATATAAACAGACAAAAATGAATACACATCATATACATGTAAACATTTAAAAGAAGGGTACACATGATATACATGTAAACAGACAGAAATTGACCATATCATATACATGTAAACAACTCATGAAAGGTACACATCATATACATTTAATCAGACAAAAAAATAACACATCATGTGCATGTAAACAAACAAAAAGTGTGTACACATAACTTACATGTAAACAGACAAAAGAGGATTCACCTCATATACATGTTA
Source organism: Narcine bancroftii (assembly GCF_036971445.1). NCBI lineage: Eukaryota > Metazoa > Chordata > Chondrichthyes > Torpediniformes > Narcinidae > Narcine > Narcine bancroftii. Next base: position 220,926,436 of record NC_091469.1, on the reverse strand, counting down.
ACATACAAAGAAAGGGTGCACATCATACACATTATAAAGAGACAAAAAAAGGGAAAACATCATATACATCTAAACAGAAAAGAAAAGGGTACACATCATATACATCTATACAGACATGAAAGTGATCCAAATCATATACATGTAAACAGACAAAAAAGGGTGCACATCATAATATATGTAAACATAAAAAGTGTACACATCGTATACATGTAAACAGACAAAAGAAGGGTACACATCATATACATGTAAACATAAAAATAGTGTACACATCATATACATGTAAACAGACAAAAGAAGGGTACACATCATATACATGAAAACAGGCAAAAAGGCTACACATCACATACATATAAAGAGACAAAAAATTGTGCACATCATATACATGTTAACAGACAAAGAAAGGATGCACATCATACACATGTAAAGAGTCAAAAAAGATCACATAATATACGTAAACTTCCAAGAAAAGGGCACACATCATATACATGTAAACAGACAAAGGAGGGTACACATAACATATATGTAAAAAGACAAAGAAATTGTGCACATCTTATACATGTTAAGAGACAAAGCAACGGTGCACATCATATACATTTAAATAGAAAAAAATGGATCACATCATATACATGTAAACAGACAAGAAAGGGGGACACATCATATACATGTATACAGTCATAAAAGTGGTCCAATCGTATACATGTACACATACAAAATAAGGGTACACATCATTAACATGTAAACAGTTAAAAGAAGGGTACACATCATATACATGTAAAGAGACTGAAATTGACCACATCATATACATGTAATCAGACAAAAATATAACTCATCATATGAATGCAAACAAACAAAAATAGGGTACACATAATATACATGTAAACAAACAAAATGAGGATCCACCTCATATACTTGTTAACAGACAAAGAAAGGGTGCACATCATATACATTTAAACAAATAAATAAGGATACACATCATATACATGTAAAGAGACAATAGAAGAGTACACATCATATATATGTAAACCGACAAAAAAGTGTAGATAACATGTAAACAGACAAAAAAAGGGCACACATCATATACATGTAAACAGACAAAAAAATGTACACTTGATATACATTTATGCATACAAACAAAGGGTACACATCATATACATTTAAACAAATGAAATAAGGGTACACATCATAAACAGATAAAAGAAGGGTACACGTCATATACAGGTAAAAAGACAAAAAAAGGTACACATCATATGCATGGAAACAGAATGAAATTGACTACATCATATACATGTAATCAGACAAAAATATAACAGATCATATGCATGCAAACAAACAAAAAGAGGGTACACATAATATACATGTAAACAGACAAAATGAGGATCCACCTCATATACATGTTAACTGACAAAGAAAGGGTGCACATCATACACATTATAAAGAGACAAAAAAAGGGAAAACATCATATACATCTAAACAGACAAGAAAAGGGTACACATCATATACATCTATACAGACATAAAAGGGATCCAAATCACAGACAAAAAAAAGAGTACACCACATATACATGCAAACGGACTGAAATTGACCACATCATATACATGTAAACAGACACATGTAAGGTACACATCATAAACATTTAATCAGACAAATAAAATAAAACATCATATGCATGTAAACAAACAAAAAGAGGTTACACATGACATACATGTAACAGACAAAAAGAGGATTCATCTCATATACATGTTAACATACAAAGAAAGGGTGCACATCATACACATTATAAAGAGACAAAAAAGGAAAACATCATATACATGTAAACAGACAAGAAAAGGGTACACATCATACACATCCATACAGACATAAAAGGGATTCAAATCATATACATGTAAACAGAAAAAAAGGTGCACATCGTATACATGTAAAGAGACAAAAAATATTTACCTATCATATACATGAAAACAGACAAAAGAAAGGTGTACATCATATACATGTAAAAAGACAAAAAAGGTACATATCATATACATGTAAACAGACAAATGGAGGGCACATACCATATACATTTAAAAAGACAAAAAGTAGATACACATCATATACATGTAAGCTGACCAATGTATGTTATTCATCATATACATGCAAACATACAAAAGAAGGGTGCACATCATATACCTGCAAACAGACTAAAGAAGGGTACAAATATTCATGTAAACAGACAAAATAAGGGTACATATCATATACATGTAAACAGACAAAAAGGGTACATATCATATGCACGTAAACATAGAAAACTGGGTACACATTAAATACATGTAAACAGACAAATATGAACCATATCAAATATTTGTAAATTGACAAATGAAGGGTACACATCATATACAGGTAAACAGACAAAAATAGACCACATCATGTACATGAAAAGAGACAAAAGAAGGGTACACTTCATATACATGTAAACAGACAAAAGAGTGTAAACATAACATACATGTATACAGACAAAAAAATTGTGCATATCATATACATGTTAACGGACAAAGAAAGGGTGCACCTCATATACATGTAAAGAGACAAAAAAAGGATCACATCATATGCATGAAAACAGACAAGAAAAGCGTTCACATCATATACATATAAACAGACTAAAAAGGTGCACATGATATACATTTATACACAAAAACAAAGGGTTCACATAATAAACTTGTAATCAAACTAAATAAGGGTACAAATCATGTTCATGTAAACAGACAAAATGAGGGTACACATCATATACATGTTTTTTTTTCTTTGGCTTGGCTTCGCCAACGAAAATTTATGGAGGGGGGGGGGTAAATGTTCACGTCAGCTGCAGGCTCGTTTGTGGCTGACAAGTCCAATGCAGGACAGGCAGACACGGTTGCAGCGGTTGCAGGGGAAAATTGGTTGGTTGGTGTTGGGTGTTGGGTTTTTCCTCCTTTGTCTTTTGTCAGTGAGGTGGGGTCTGCGGTCTTCTTCAAAGGAGGTTGCTGCCCGCCGAACTGCGAGGCACCAAGATGCACGGTTTGTGGCGATATCAGCCCACTGGCGGTGGTCAATGTGGCAGGCACCAAGAGATTTCTTTAGGCAGTCCTTGTACCTCTTCTTTGGTGCACCTCTGTCATGGTGGCCAGTGGAGAGCTCGCCATATAACACGATCTTGGGAAGGCGATGGTCCTCCATTCTGGAGATGTGACCCACCCAGCGCAGCTGGATCTTCAGCAGCGTGGATCGATGCTGTCGGCCTCTGCCATCTCGAGTACTTCGATGTTAGGGATGAAGTCGCTCCAATGAATTTTGAGGATGGAGCGGAGACAACGCTGGTGGAAGCGTTCTAGGAGCCGTAGGTGATGCCGGTAGAGGAGCCATGATTCGGAGCCGAACAGGAGTGTGGGTATGACAACGGCTCTGTATACGCTTATCTTTGTGAGGTTTTTCAGTTGGTTGTTTTTCCAGACTCTTTTGTGTAGTTTTCCAAAGGCGCTATTTGCCTTGGCGAGTCTGTTGTCTATCTCATTGTAGATCCTTGCATCTGATGAAATGGTGCAGCCGAGATAGGTAAACTGGTTGACCGTTTTGAGTTTTGTGTGCCCGATGGAGATGTGGGGGGGCTGGTAGTCATGGTGGGGAGCTGGCTGATGGAGGACCTTCGTTTTCTTCAGGCTGACTTCCAGGCCAAACATTTTGGCAGTTTCCACAAAACAGGACGTAAAGCGCTGAAGATTTGGCTCTGAATGGGCAACTAAAGTGGCATTGTCTGCAAAGAGTAGTTCACGGACAAGTTTCTCTTGTGTCTTGGTGTGAGCTTGCAGGCGCCTCAGATTGAAGAGACTGTCATCCGTGCGGTACCGGATGTAAACAGCGTCTTCATTGTTGTGGTCTTTCATGGCTTGGTTCAGCATAATACTGAAGAAGATTGAAAAGAGGGTTTGTGCGAGAACACAGCCTTGCTTCACGCCATTGTTAATGGAGAAGGGTTCAGAGAGCTCATTGCTCAATTCCAAAGCCCGCTGCGCAGCTCAGACAGCAAAGTACTCCTCAGCGACAAGATCTCCATCCTCATCCGATGGTCAGAACACTTCCAATCTCTTTTCAGTGCCAACCGCTCAGTCCAAGATTCTGCCCTGCTCCAGCTCCCTCAACAGCCCCTAAGGCTAGAGCTGGATGAGGTCCTCACCCAGGATGAGACATATAAGGCAATTGAACAACTGAAAAGTGGCAAAGCAGCAGGTATGGATGGAATCCCCCCAGAGGTCTGGAAGGCTGGCGGCAAAACTCTGCATGTCAAACTGCATGAGTTTTTCAAGCTTTGTTGGGACCAAGGAAAACTGCCTCAGGACTTTCGTGATGCCATCATCATCACCCTGTACAAAAACAAAGGCGAGAAATCAGACTGCTCAAACTATAGGGGAATCATGCTGCTCTCCATTGTAGGCAAAATCTTTGCTAGGATTCTCGTAAATAGAATAATACCTAGTGTCGCCGAGAATATTCTCCCAGAATCACAGTGCGGCTTTTGTGTAAACAGAGGAACTACTGACATGGTCTTTGCCCTCAGACAGCTCCAAGAAAAGTGCAGAGAACAAAACAAAGGACTTTACATCACCTTTGTGGACCTCACCAAAGCCTTCGACACCGTGAGCAGGAAAGGGCTTTGGCAAATACTAGAGCGCATCGGATGACCCCCAAAGTTCCTCAACAACATATACATGTAAACAGACAAAAAAACATCCACATCATATACATGTTATCAGAAAAAGAATGGGTGCACATCGTATACATTTAAAGAGACAAAAAATTGTGCACATCATATACATGTAATCAGCCAAAGTAAAGGTAGGTACTATGCACATTTAAAAATACTAACAAAGGGTACACATCATATAAATTTAAACAGGCTAAAGATGGGTACACATCATATTCATGTAAACAGACAAAAGAAGGGTGTCCATCATATACTTGTAAACAGAAAAAAAAGGGTACACATCATATACCTGTTAACAGACAAAAAAGCATAAACATACAAAGACTGGGTATACAAAATATACATTTAAACAGACAAAACAGTGTATACAACATACACGTGTATACATACAAATGAAGGGTACACATCATATACGTAAAAAGACAAAAATGTTGGTGCACAACATACACATGTAAACAGACAAAAAAGTGACCACATCATATACATGTAAAGAGACAAACAATGGGTAAACTTCATTTACACATAAACAGACAAAAAAGGGTACACATCATATACAAGTAAACAGAATAAAAAAGGGTTCACATCATATACATGTACACAGACAAAAGAAGGGTATACATCATATACAGGTAAACAGACAAAAAAGGGTACACATCATATGCATGTAAACAGACAAATTTGGGTACACATCATATACATATAAACAGACAAATAAAGGATCACATCATATACATGTAAACTGACAAGAAAAGGGAACACATCATATATATGTAAACAGACAATGAAAGACTGCACATCATAATCATGTAATGAGCCAAAAAAGGTGAAAACATCATAAGCATGTAAACAGACAAGAGAAGTGTACACATCATATCCACTTATAGTCAAAGAAAGGGTGCACATCATATACAGGTAAAAAGACAAAAAAAGGTATACATGATATACATTTAAACATACAAACAAAGGGTACACATTATATACATTTAAAAAGACTAAAGAAGGGTACACATAATATTCATGTGAACAGACAAAATGTGGGTACACATCATATACATGTAAACAGACGAAAAATGGGTACATATTATATTCATGTAAACAGACAAATGAAAGATACACATCATATATATGTAAACAGACAAATAAAGTCTACACATCATATACATGAAAACATACAAAAAATGGTACACATTATATACAATGAAACAGACAAAAATTTGGGTGCACAACATACATATGTAAACAAACAAAGATGTATACACATCATATACATGTAAACAGACCAATAAAGGTGCATATAATATACATGTAAAAAGACTATAAAGGGTACAAATCATATACATTTAAACAGACAAAAAAGGGTCTACATCACATTAATGTAAACAGACAGAAGAAGTGTATATGTCATATACATGTAAACAGACAAAAAATGGACACATCATATACATGTAAAGAGACAAAAGCAGGGTAAACTTCTTTTACACGTAAACAGACAAAAAAGAGTGCACATCATATACATGAAAACAGAAAAAAATGTGCACACAACATATGTATTTAAACAGACAAAAAAGGGTACACATAATATGCATGTAAGCAGACTAAATAAGAGTACACATCAAATTAATGTAAACAGAGTAAATGAGGTTACACTTCATACACATGTAAACAGAGAAATGAAGGGTACACATCTTATACATGTAAAAAGACAAAAGAAGTCTACACATCATATGCATGAAAACAGATAAAAGAGGGTACACATCATATGCACATAAACAGACAAATTTGGGTACACATCATATACATATAAACAGACAAATTTGCGTACTCATCATATACATATAAACAGACAAATAATGGATCACATCATATACATGTAAACTGACAAGAAAAGGGAACACATCATATACATGTAAACAGACAATGAAAGGCTGCACATCATAATCATATAATGAGCCAAAAAAGGTGAAAACATCATAAGCATGTAAACAGACAAGAAAAGGGTACACATCATATCCACTTATAAAGTCAAAGAAACGGTGCACATCACCACAGACAAAAAAAACATCCACATCATATGCATGTAAAGATACATAGAATGGGTGCACATCATATACAATTAACCAGACAAAAAATGTGCACATCAATTATATGTAAACAGACAAAAAATAGATACACATCATATACATGTAAACAGACTAAAAAAGGGAACACATCATATATGTAAACAGACAAAAATATTGGTGCACAACATACACATGTCAACAGACAAAGAAGGGTATGCATCATATACAGACAAAAATGATTTCACATTATATACATGAATCCGATAAAAAATGGTGCACATCATATACATGTAAAAATACAAAAAAATGTACACATCATATACTGTAAACAGACTAAAGAAGTATACACATCATATCATGCAACGAGACAAAAAAGGTTATACATCATATACATGTAAACAGACAAAAAAAGGTAACACATTATATTCATGCAAACAGATGAAATGAGAGTACACATCATATACATGTAAACAAACAAAAAAAGGTAACATCATATTCATGTAAACAGATGAAATGAGAGTACACATCATATACATGTAAACATGCTAAATAAGGGGACACATCATATTCATGTAAACACACAAAATGAGGGTACACATCATATATATGTAAACATTCAAAAAAGGGTTCACATCCTATACCTGCAAACAGACTAAAGAAGGGTACACATATTCTTGTCAACAGACAAAATGTGGGTACACATCATATACATATAAACAGACAAAAAACATATACAATATTGACATGTAAACAGACAAAGAATGGGTGCACATCATATACATGATAACAGACAAAAAAGGGTGCACATCATATACATGTAAACAAACAAAAAATGGGTACATATTATATCCATGTAAACAGGCAAATGAAAGATACACATCATATATATGTAAACAAACAAATGAAGACTACACATCATATGCATGAAATAGACAAAAATTGGTACACATTATATACATATAAACAGTCAAAAATTTGGGTCCACAACATACATATGAAAACAAACAAAGATGTATACACATCATATACATGTAAACAGTCAAATAAAGGTGCACATAATATACATGTAAAAAGACAATAAAGGGTACAAATCATATACATTTAAACAGACAAAAAAGGGTCTAGATCACATTAATGTAAACAGACAGAAGTGTATATGTCATATACATGTAAACAGACAAAAAAGGGACACATCATATACATGTAAAGAGACAAAAGCAGGGTAAACTTTTTACACGTAAACAGACAAAAAAGAGTGCACATCATATACATGAAAATAGAAAAAAATTTGTACACAACATATGTATTTAAACAGACAAAAAAGGGTACACATAATATGCATGTAAGCAGACTAAATAAGGGTACACATCAAATTAATGTAAACAGAGAAAATGAGGTTACACTTCATACACATGTAAACAGAGAAATGAAGGCTACACATCTTATACATGTAAAAAGACAAAAGAAGGGTATGCATCATATACATGTAAACATACAAAAATGGAACACATCATATGCACATAAACAGACAAAATTGGTACATGTCATATACATGTAAAGAGACAAAAAATAGGTACAACATATACATGTAAGCTGACAAATATAGGTTACACATCATATACATGCAAAAGACAAAAGAAGGGTACACATCACATACGTAAACAGACAAAAAAGTGTACACATCATTTAAACAGACAAAAGAAGGGAACACATCATACACATGTAAACAGACAAAGAAGGGTATGTATGATATACATGCAATGAGACAAAAAAGGTAATACATCATATACATGTAAACAGACATAAAAGGTAACACATCATATTAGTGTGCACCCTTTTTTGTCTGTTTACATATATATGATGTGTACCCTCATTTTGTCTGTTTACACTAATATGATGTGTTACCTTTTATGTCTGTTGACATGTATATGATGTATTACCTTTTTTTGTCTCATTGCATGTATATCATGCATACACTTCTTTGTCTGTATATACGTGTAAACAGACAAAAATATGGGTGCACAACATGCACATGTAAACAGACAAAGAAGTGTAAACATCATATATATGTAAACAGACAAAAAAGGGTGCACATCATATACCTGCAAACAGACTAAAGAAGGGTACACATATTCATGTAAACATACAAAATGAAGGTACACATCATATACATGTAAACAGACAAAGAATGGGTGCACATCATATACATGATAACAAACGAAAAATGATGCACATCATATACATGTAAACAAACAAAAAATGCATACAGATTATATCCATGTAAACAGACAAATGAAGGGTACACATCTAATATATGTAAACAGTCAAAATATGTCTACACATCATATGCATGAAAACAGACAAAAAACAGTACACATTATATACGTGTAAACAGACAAAAATTTGGGTGCACAACATGCACATGTAAACATACAAAGAAGTGTACACATAATATACATGTAAACAAACAAAAAACTTGCACATAATATACATGGTAACGGACAAAAAGAGAGTACACATAAAATACATGTAAACATATAAAAATAGGATCCACCTCATATACGTTAACAGACAAATCAAGGGTGCACATCATATCCATGTAAATAGACAAAAATGTGCACTCATCATATACATGTAAACAGACAAAAGAATGGAAAACATCATATACATGTTTACAGACATAACAGGGATCCATATTATATACAATATAAACAAAGGGTATACATCATATACATTTAAACAGACTAAATAAGGGTACACATCATATTCATGTAAACAGACAAGAAGGGGAAAACATCATAAACATGTAAACTGACAATACATGCATACACATCATATGAATGTATACAGTCATAAAAGGGCACACATCATATACATATAAACAGACAAAAAAGGTGCACATGATATACATTTATACACAAAAACAAAGGGTACACATCATATACATATACACAGACTAAATAAGGGTACACATCATATTCATGTAAACAGACAAAGAATGGGTGCACATCATATACATTTAAACAGACAAAAAAGGGTGCACATCAAATACATGTAAACAAACAAAAAATAGGTACTCATCATATACATGGAAACAGACAAATGAAAGGAACGCATCATATACATGGAAACAGACAAAAACGGTTCACATCATATACATTAAAAACACAAAAGAAGGGTACACATCATATACATGTAAACAGACAAAGAAATTGTGCACATCATATACATGTTAACAGACAAAGAAAGGGTGCATAAAATATACATGTAAAGAGACAAAGAAGGATCACACCATATATATATATAAACAGACAAAGAATAGGTACACATCATATATATGTAAACAGAGAAATGAAGGGTAGAGATCATATACATGTAAATAGACAGAAGAAGACTACACTTCATATACATGAAAACAGACAAAAAAGGGTACACATCATATGCATGTAAACAGACTAAATAAGGGTACACATCAAATTTATGAAAACAGAGAAAATGAGGGTACACATCATATACATGTAAACAGACAAAATAAATTCACAACATATATATGTAAACAGACATATAATGGGTGCACATTATAAACATGTAAACAGACAAAGGAGGGTACACATAACATACATGTAAACAGGCAACTAAATTGTGCACATGATATACATCTTAACAGTCAAAGAATGGGTGCACATCCTATACATGTAAAGAAACAAAAAACGTATGCATGATGTACATTTAAAAATACAAACAAAGACCACACCGCATAAAAATTTAAACAGACTAAAGAAGGGTGCACATAATTTTCATGTAAACAGATAAAATGAGGGTACACATCATATACATGTAAACAGACAAATATGTACCACATCAAATACATGTAAACAGAGAGAAGAAGGGGACATATCATATCTATGTAAACAGACAAAAATGGTTACACATCATATATATGTATACAGACAAAAAAGGGACATATGATATGCATTTATACATACAAACAAAGGGTACACATCATATACATTTAAAAAGACTAAATAAGGGGACACGTCATATTCATGTAAACAGACAAAAGAAGGGTACACATCATATACACATAAACAGTCAAAAAGCGTACACATCATATACATGAAACAGACAAAAGAAGGGTTTACACATCATATACATGTAAAGAGACAAAATATAGGTACACATCATATACATGTAAGCTTGCAAATGTAGTTTTCACATCATATACATGTAAACAGACAAAATAATGGTACACATAATATACATGCAAATGAACAAAATAGGCGTAAACATCATATACATGTAAACAGACAAAAAGGGTACACATCACCAACATGTCAACAGTGGAAAAAAGGTACAGATCATATAAATGTAAGGTGACAATGGAACATTACATATCATATACATGTAAACATACAAAGAAAGATGTAAACAGATAAAGGAATGGTACACTTGATTTACATGTAAATAGATAAAAGAAGCGTAACCATTACATATATGTAAACACACAAAAGAAGGGTACACATCATATACATTTAAACAGACAAAAAAGAGACAACATCATATACATGTAAATGGACAAATAAAGGTAGCACATACTACACATGTAAACAGACAAAAAAGGGTGCACATCATATACATATAAATAGACAAATGAATGGTACACATAATATACATGTAACCATATAAAATGTAACATTTCATATACATGTAAATAGACAAAAAAGTGTCCACATCATATTTATGTAAACAGACAAAAGAAGGGGACATATTATATCTATGTAAACAGACAAAAATGGTTGCACATCATATATATGTAAACAGATAAAAATGGGTACGCATCATATACATTTAAACAGACTAAATAAGGGGACAAATCATATTCATCTAAACAGACAAAATTAGATACACATCTTTCTTCTTTTTTTCTTCTTTGGCTTGGCTTCGCTGATGAAGATTTATGGAGGGGTAATGTCCACGTCAGCTGCAGGCTCGTTTGTGGCTGACAAGTCCGATGCGGGACAGGCAGACACGGTTGCAGCGGTTGTAAGGGAAAATTGGTTTGTTGGGGTTGGGTGTTGGGTTTTTCCTCCTTTGCCTTTTGACAGTGACGTGGGCTCTGCGGTCTTCTTCAAAGGTGGTTGCTGCCCGCCGAAATGTGAGGCACCAAGATGCATGGTTTGAGGCAATATCAGCCCACTGGCGATGGTCAATGTGGCAGGCACCAAGAGCATTCTTTAGGCAGTCCTTGTACCTCTTCTTTGGTGCATCTCTGTCTCGGTGGCCAGTGGAGAGCTCGCCATATAGCACGATCTTGGGAAGGCGATGGTCCTCCATTCTGGAGACGTGACCTACCCAGCACAGTTTGATCTTCAGCAGCATGGATTCGATGCTGTTGGCCTCTGCCATCTCGAGTACTTCGATGTTGAAGATGAAGTCGCTCCAATGAATGTTGAGGATGGAACAGAGAAAACGCTGGTGGAAGCGTGCTAGGAGCCATAGGTGATGCTGGTAAAGGACCCATGATTTGAAGCCGAAAAGGAGTAATAGACAAAAAAGTGTCCATATCATATTTATGTAAACAGACAAAAGAAGGGGACATATCATATCTATGTAAACAGACTTAAAATGGTGCACATCAATTATATGTAAAGAGAAAAAAATAGGTACACATCATATACATGTAAACAGACAAAACAGGGTACACATTATACACATGTAAACATACAAACGAAGGGTACACATCATATATATAAACAGACAAAAATGTTGGTGCACAACATACACATGTCAACAGACAAAGAAGTGTACGCATCATATACATGTAATCAGACAAAAAAAGGGTTCTCACTATATACATGAAACCGATAAAAAATGGTGCACATCATATACATGTAAACATACAAAAAAAGTTCACATCATATACTGTAAATAGACTAAAAAAGGGTACACATCATATACATGCAATGAGACAAAAAAACATGAGCATCATATACATGTAAACAGTCAAAAAATGGTAAACATCATAAACATGTAAACATACAAAAGAAGGGTACAGTTAATATACATGTAAATAGTCAAAAGAAAGGTGTACACATCATATACATGTAAACCTACAAAAAATAGGTACACATCATATACATGTAAACATACAAAAGAAGGGTACACTTAATATACATGTAAACAGACAAAAGAAGTCTACGTATCATATTTATGAAAACAGACATAAAAGGGTACACATCATATACATGTAAACAGACAAAAGAAAGAGTACACATCATATACATGAAACATTCAAAAGAAGGGTGTACACATCATATACATGTAAACAGACAAAAAATAGGTACACATCATATACATGCAAGCTGACAAATGTAGTTTATACGTCATATACATGCAAACAGACAAAATAATGGTACACATAATATACATGCAAATGAACAAAATAAGGGTACACATCATATACATGTAAACAGACAAAATTAGGTGCACATCTTTCTTATTTTTTTCTTCTTTGGCTTGGCTTCACGGATGAAGATTTATGGAGAGGTAATGTCCACGTCAGCTGCAGGCTCGTTTGTGGCTGACAATTCTGATGTGGGACAGACAGACACGGTTGCAGCGGTTGCAAGGGAAAACTAGTTTGTTGGGGTTGGGTGTTGGGCTTTTCCTCCTTTGCCTTTTGACAGTGAGGTGGGCTCTGCGGTCTTCTTCAAAGGTGGTTGCTGCCCGCCGAAATGTGAGGCGCCAAGATGCAAGGTTTGAGGCAATATCAGCCCACTGGCGATGGTCAATGTGGCAGGCACCAAGAGCTTTCTTTAGGCAGTCCTTGTACCTCTTCTTTGGTGCACCTCTGTCTCTGTGGCCAGTAGAGAGCTCGCCATATAGCACGATCTTGGGAAGGCGATGGTCCTCCATTCTGGAGACGTGACCTACCCAGCAAAGTTTGATCTTCAGCAGCATGGATTCGATGCTGTCGGCCTCTGCCATTTTGAGTACTTCGATGTTGGAGATGAAGTCGCTCCAATGAAGGTTGAGGATGGAGCGGAGACAACGCTGGTGGAAGCGTTCTAGGAGCCGTAGGTGATGCCGGTAGAGGACCCATGATTCGGAGCCGAACAGGAGCGTGGGTATGACAACAGCTCTGTATACGCTAATCTTTCTGTGGTTTTTCAGTTGGTTGTTCTTCCAGACTCTTTTGTGTAGTCTTCCAATGGTGCTATTTGCCTTGGTGAGTCTGTTGTCTATCTCGCTGTCGATCCTTGCATCCGATGAAATGATGCAGCCGAGATAGGTAAACTAGTTGACTGTTTTGAGTTTTGTGTACCCGATGGAGATGTGGGGGTGCTGGTAGTCATGGTGTGGAGCTGGCTGATGGAAGACCTCAGTTTTCTTCAGGCTGACTTCCAGGCCAAACATTTTGGCAGTTTCCGCAAAACAGGACGTCAAGCGCTGAAGAGCTGGGTCTGAATGGACAACTAAAGCGGCATCGTCTGCAAAGAGTAATTCACGGATAAGTTGCTCTTGTGTCTTGGTGTGAGCTTGCAGGGGCCTCAGATTGAAGAGACTGCCATCCGTGCAGTACCGGATATAAACAGCATCTTCATTGTTGAGGTCTTTCATGGCTTGTTTCATCATCATGCTGAAGAATATTGAAAAGAGGGTTTGTGCGAGAATGCAGCCTTGCTTCACGCCATTGTTAATGGAGAAGAGTTCAGAGAGCTCATTGCTGTACCTGACCTGACCTTGTTGGTTTTCATGCAGTTGGATAACCATGTTGAGGAACTTTGGGTTGCATCCGAGGCACTCTAATATTTGCTAAAGCCCTTTCCTACTCACGGTGTCGAAGGCTTTGTTGAGGTCAACAAAGATGATGTAGAGTCCTTTGTTTTGTTCTCTGCACTTTTCTTGGAGCTGTCTGAAGGCAAAGACCATGTCAGTAGTTCCTCTGTTTGCGCGAAAGCCGCACTGTGATTCTGGGAGAACATTTTCGGTGACACGAGGTATTATTCTATTTAGGAGTATCCTAGCGAAGATTTTGCTTGCAATGGAGAGCAGAGTGATTCCCCTGTAGTTTGAGCAGTCTGATTTCTCGACTTTGTTTTTGTACAGGGTGATGATGAGGCAGTTTTCCTTGGTCCCAGCAGAGCTTGAAATCTCATGCATTTTAGCATGCAGAGTTTTGCTGCCAGCCTTCCAGACCTCTGGGGGGACTCCATCCATACCTGCTGCTTTGCCACTTTTCAATTGTTCAATTGCCTTATATGTCTCTTCCCGGGTGAGGACCTCATGCAGCTCTAGCCTTAAGGGCTGCTGAGGGAGCTGGAGCAGGGTGCATACTTGGACTGAGTGGTGGGCACTGAAAAGAGATTGGAAGTGTTCTGACCATCGGTTGAGGATGGACAAAACAAGGGTACATATCATATAATATGTAAACAGACAAAGGAAGTGTGCACATCATATACATGTAAACAGACAAAATAGGGTGCACATCATATACATGTAAAGAGACAAAAAAAGCAATCATGTCATAAACATGTAAACAGACAAGAAATGCGTACACATCATATAAATGTATACAGTCATAAAATGGGAACACATCATATACATATAAACAGACAAAAAATATGCACATTATATACATTTATACACACAAGGAAAGTGTAAACATCATATACATGTAAACAGACAAAATTAATCCACATCATATACATGAAACAGACAAAGAAAGGGTGCACATTATATACATGTAAACAGACAAAAAAGGGTACACATCATATACATGGAAACAGACAAACAAAGGGTGTAAATCATATACATGTAAACAGACAAAAACAGTATACACGATATAAATTTAAACTAACCAACAAAGCGTACACATCATATAAATTTAAACAGACAAAATGAGGGTACATATCATATTCATGTAAACAGACTAAAAAATATCCACATCATATACATGTAAACAGACAAAATAAGGTGCACATCATATGCCTGTAAAGAGACAAAAAAAGCGATCATGTCATAAACATGTAAACAGACAAGAAATGCGCACACATCATATAAATGTATACAGTCATAAAAGGGGAACACATCATATACATATAAACAGACAAAATATGCACATGATATACATTTATCTTCTTTGGCTTGGCTTCACGGACGAAGATTTATGGAGGGGGTAAAAAGTCCACGTCAGCTGCAGGCTCGTTTGTGGCTGACCAGTCCGATGCGGGACAGGCAGACACGATTGCAGCGGTTGCAAGGGAAAATTGGTTGGTTGGGGTTGGGTGTTGGGTTTTTCATCCTTTGCCTTTTGTCAGTGAGGTGGGCTCTGCGGTCTTCTTCAAAGGAGGCTGCTGCCCGCCAAACTGTGAGGCGCCAAGATGCACGGTTTGAGGCGTTATCAGCCCACTGGCGGTGGTCAATGTGGCAGGCACCAAGAGATTTCTTTAGGCAGTCCTTGTACCTTTTCTTTGGTGCACCTCTGTCACGGTGGCCAGTGGAGAGCTCGCCATATAATACGATCTTGGGAAGGCGATGGTCCTCCATTCTGGAGACGTGACCCATCCAGCGCAGCTGGATCTTCAGCAGCGTGGACTCGATGCTGTCGACCTCTGCCATCTCGAGTACCTCGACGTTAGGGGTGTGAGCGCTCCAATGGATGTTGAGGATGGAGCGGAGACAACGCTGGTGGAAGCGTTCTAGGAGCCGTAGGTGGTGCCGGTAGAGGAGCCATGATTCGGAGCCGAACAGGAGTGTGGGTATGACAACGGCTCTGTATACGCTTATCTTTGTGAGGTTTTTCAGTTGGTTGTTTTTCCAGACTCTTTTGTGTAGTCTTCCAAAGGCGCTATTTGCCTTGGCGAGTCTGTTGTCTATCTCATTGTCGATCCTTGCATCTGATGAAATGGTGCAGCCGAGATAGGTAAACTGGTTGACCGTTTTGAGTTTTGTGTGCCCGATGGAGATGTGGGGGGGCTGGTAGTCATGGTGGGGAGCTGGCTGATGGAGGACCTCAGTTTTCTTCAGGCTGACTTCCAGGCCAAACATTTTGGCAGTTTCCGCAAAGCAGGACGTCAAGCGCTGAAGAGCTGGCTCTGAATGGGCAACTAAAGCGGCATCATCTGCAAAGAGTAGTTCACGGACAAGTTTCTCTTGTGTCTTGGTGTGAGCTTGCAGGCGCCTCAGATTGAAGAGACTGCCATCCGTGCGGTACCGGATGTAAACAGCATCTTCATTGTTGGGGTCTTTCATGGCTTGGTTCAGCATCATGCTGAAGAAGATTGAAAAGAGGGTTGGTGCGAGAACACAGCCTTGCTTCACGCCATTGTTAATGGAGAAGGGTTCAGAGAGCTCATTGCTGTATCTGACCCGACCTTGTTGGTTTTCGTGCAGTTGGATAATCATGTTGAGGAACTTTGGGGGACATCCGATGCGCTCTAGTATTTGCCAAAGCCCTTTCCTGCTCACGGTGTCGAAGGCTTTGGTGAGGTCAACAAAGGTGATGTAGAGTCCTTTGTTTTGTTCTCTACACTTTTCTTGGAGCTGTCTGAGGGCAAAGACCATGTCAGTGGTTCCTCTGTTAGCGCGAAAGCCGCACTGTGATTCTGGGAGAATATTCTCAGCGACACTAGGTATTATTCTATTTAGTAGAATCCTAGCGAAGATTTTGCCTGCAATGGAGAGCAACGTGATTCCCCTGTAGTTTGAGCAGTCTGATTTCTCGCCTTTGTTTTTGTACAGGGTGATGATGGTGGCATCACGAAGATCCTGAGGCAGTTTACCTTGGTCCCAACAAAGCTTGAAAAACTCATGCAGTTTGGCATGCAGAGTTTTGCCGCCAGCCTTCCAGACTTCTGGGGGGATTCCATCCATACCTGCTGCTTTGCCACTTTTCAAGACTCAGAAACCTGGCCAGGAATCCTGGGCAAGCATGGCGTCGGCAAGTGCAACGACAATGGGCGCCTCCTGTTGGAGCTCTGCGCAGAACAGCGGCTTGTCATTACAAACACCCTTTTTCAGCAGAGGGACAGCCTTAAGACCACCTGGATGCATCCCCGATCCAAACACTGGCACCTCCTGGACTACATCCTGGTGCGAGAAAGTGACAAACAAGATGTGCTCCACACCAGGGTCATGCCTAGCGCGGAATGCCACACTGACCACCGGCTGGTTCGCTGCAAGCTCAACCTTCACTTCAAGCCAAAGCCCAGGAACAATAAAGCCCCCAGAAAGAGGTTCAATGTTGGAAAACTGCAGTCAGACGAAGCGAGAGGAAACTTCCAGGCAAACCTCAAAGCAAAGCTCGACGTTGCAACCCGCCTCACGGACCCGTCCCCTGAAACCCTCTGGGATCAGTTGAAGACTACCATACTGCAATCCACTGAAGAGGTACTGGGCTTCTCCTCCAGGAAAAACAAGGACTGGTTTGACGAAAACAGCCAGGAAATCCAGGAGCTGCTGGCAAAGAAGCGAGCTGCCCACCAGGCTCACCTTACAAAGCCGTCCTGTCCAGAGAAGAAACAAGCCTTCCGTCGCGCATGCAGCCATCTTCAGCGCAAACTCCGGGAGATCCAAAATGAGTGGTGGACTAGCCTCGCCAAACGAACACAGCTCAGCGCGGACATTGGCGACTTCAGGGGTTTCTACGAGGCTCTAAAGGCTGTGTACGGCCCCTCACCCCAAGTCCAAAGCCCGCTGCGCAGCTCAGACGGCAAAGTCCTCCTCAGCGACAAGATCTCCATCCTCAACCGATGGTCAGAACACTTCCAATCTCTTTTCAGTACCAAGCGCTCAGTCCAAGATTCCGCCCTGCTCCAGCTCCCTCAACAGCCCCTAAGGCTAGAGCTGGATGAGGTTCCCACCCTGGATGAGACATATAAGGCAATATACATTTATACACACAAGGAAAGGGTACACATCATATACATGTAAACAGACTAAATAAAGGTACACATCAAATTCATGTAAACAGACAAAAAGGTACACAAAAAATGGTATACACGATAACATTTAAACATACAAACAAAGGGTACACATCATATAAATTTAAACAGAATAAAGAAGGGTACACACCATATACATGTAAACAGACAAAGAATGGGTGCACATAATATATATTTAAACAGAAAAAAATGGGTACACATCATATGTATTTAAACAGACAAAAGAAGTGTACACATCATATACATGTAAACAGACTAAAGAAAGGTACACACCATATACATGTAAAGAGACTAAAAATGGATTCACATCATATACATGTAAACAGACAAAAGAAGGGTATGCATCATATACAAGTAAACAGAAAAAAAAGGTACACATCATATGCACGTAAACAGACAAAATTGGGTACACATCGTATACATGTAAAGAGACAGAAAATAGCTACAAATCATATACACGTAAGCTGACAAATGTAGGTTACACATCATATACATGTAAACAGACAATAGAAGGGTATACATCATATACATGTAACAATACAAAAAAGGTAACATGTCATATACATGTAAATAGACATAAAAAATGTACTCATCATATATATGTAAACAGACACAAGAAGGGGACACATCATATCTATGTAAACAGACAAAAATTGGTACAGATCAGATAACAATGGGTACACATCATATATATGTAAACAGACAAAAAAGGTACACATGATATGCATTTATACATACATACAAAGAGTACACATCATATACATTTAAACAGACTAAATAAGGGTACACATCATATTCATGTAAACAGGCAAAATTAGGTACACATCATACACATGTAAACAGACAAAACAAGTGTACATATCTTCTCTTGTCTTTTTTCTTTGGCTTGGCTTTGTGGACGAAGATTTATGGAGGGGTAATTTCCACGTCAGCTGCAGATTTGTTTGTGGTTGACAAGTCGGATGCGGTACAGGCAGACACGGTTGCAGCGGTTGCAAGGGAAAATTGGTTGGTTGGGGTTGGGTGTTGGGTTTTTTCTCTTTTGACTCTTGTCAGTGAGGTGGGCTCTGCGGTCTTCTTCAAAGGAGATTGCTGCCTGCTGAACTGTGAGGCACCAAGATGCACGGTTTGAGGCAATATCAGCCCAATGGCGGTGGTCAATGTGAAAGGCACCAAGAGATTTTTTTAGGCAGCTCTTCTTTGGTGCACCTCTGTCTCGGTGGCCAGTGGAGAGCTCTGTCTCGGTGGCCAGTGGAGAGCTCTCAGTGGTGGATGGAGCGGAGACAATGCTGGTGGAAGCGTTCTAGGAGCCGTAGGTGATGCCGGTAGACGACCCATGATTCGGAGCCTAACAGGAGTGTGGGTGTGACAACGGCTCTGTATACGCTAATCTTTGTGAGGTTTTTCAGTTGGTTGTTTTTCCAGACTCTTTTGTGTAGTCTTCCAAAGGCGCTATTTGCCTTTGCAAGTCTGTTGTCTATCTCGCTGTCGATCCTTGCATCCGATGAAATGGTGCAGCCGAGATAGGTAAACTGGTTGACTGTTTTGAGTTTTGTGTGCCCGATGGAGATGTGGGGGGGCTGGTAGTCATGGTGGGGAGCTGGCTGACGGAGGACCTCAGTTTTCTTCAGGCTGACTTCCAGGCCAAACATTTTGGCAGTTTCCGCAAAACAGGACGTCAAGTGCTGAAGAGTTGGCTCTGAATCGGCAACTAAAGCGGCATTGTCTGCAAAGAGTAGTTCATGTGCGAGTTACTCTTGTGTCTTAGTGTGAGCTTGCAGGTGCATCAAATTGAAGATACTGCCATCTGTGCGGTACCGGATGTAAACAGCATCTTCATTGTTGAGGTCTTTCAATGCTTGTTTCAGCATCATGCTGAAGAAGATTGAAAAGAGGGTTGGTGCGAGAACACAGCCTTGCTTCATGCCATTGTTAATGGAGAAGAGTTCAGAGAGCTCATTGCTGTATCTGACCCGACCTTGTTGGTTTTCGTTCAGTTGGATAATCATTTTAAGGAACTTTGGGGCCATCCGAATCGCTCTAGTATTTGCCAAAGCCCTTTCCTACTCACGGTGTCGAAGGCTTTGGTGAAGTCAACAAAGGTGATGTAGAGTCCTTTGTTTTGTTCTCTGCACTTTTCTTTGAGCTGTCTGAGGGCAAAAAACATGTCAGTAGTTCCTCTGTTTGCACAAAAGCTGCACTGTTATTCTGGGAGAACATTTTCGGTGACACTAGGTATTATTCTATTTAGGAGAATCCTAGCGAAGATTTTGCCTGCAATGGAGAGCAACGTGATTCCCCTGTAGTTTGAGCAGTCTGATTTCTCGCCTTTGTTTTTGTACAGGGTGATGATGATGGCATCACGAAGGACCTGAGGCAACTTTCCTTGGTCCCAGCAGAGCCTGAAAAACCCATGCAGTTTGGCATGCAGAGTTTTGCTGCAAGCCTTCTAGATCTCTGGGGGGATTCCATCCATCCCTGCTGCTTTGCCACTTTTCAGTTGTTAAATTGCCTTATATGTCTCTTCCTAGGTGAGGACCTCATCCAGCTCTAGCCTTAAGGTCTGTTGAGGGAGCTGGAGCAGGGCGGATTCTTGGACTGAGCAGTTTGCACTGAAAAGAAATTGGAAGTGTTCTGACCATCGGTTGAGGATGGAGATCTTATCGCTGAGGAGGACTTTGCCGTGTGAGCTCCGCAGCGGGCTTTGGACTTGGGGTGAGGGGCCGTACACTGCCTTTAGAGCCTCGTAAACACCCCTGAAGTCGCCAATGTCCGCGCTGAGCTGGGTTTGTTTGGCGAAGTTAGTCCACCACTCATTTTGGATCTCCTGGAGTTTGCACTGAAGATGGCTGCATGCGCGACGGAAGGCTCGTTTCTTCTCTGGCCAGGACGGCTTTGCAAGGTGAGCTTGATGGGCAGCTCACTTCTTTGCCAGCAGCTCCTGGATTTTCTGGTTGTTTTCATTGAACCAGTCCTTGTTTTTCCTGGAGGAGAAGCCCAGTACCTCTTCAGTGGATTGCAGTATGGCAGTCTTCAGCTGATCCCAGAGGGTTTCAGGGGATGAGTCCGTGACGCGGATTGCATCCTCGAGCTTTGCTTTGAGGTTTGCCTGGAAGTTTCCTCTCACTTCGTCTGACTGCAAGTTTCCAAAATTGAACCTCTTTCTGGGGGCTTTACTGTTCCTGGACTTTGGCTTGAAGTGAAGGTTGAGCTTGCAGCGAAGCAGCCGGTGGTCAGTGTGGCATTCCGCGCAGGGCAAGGGCATGACCCTGGTGTGGAGCACATCCCATTTGTCTCTTTCTCGCACCAGGACGTAGTCCAGGAGGTGCCAGTGTTTGGATCGGGGATGGATCCAGGTAGTCTTCAGGCTGTCCCTCTGCTGAAAAAGGGTGTTTGTAATGAAAAGGCACTGGTCTATGTAAACTGACAAAAAAGTGTACACTTCAATTAAACAGGCAAAAGAAGGGTAAACATCATATACATGTAAACAGACAAAAAATGTGTACACATCATATTCATGAAAACAGACAAAAGAGGGTACACATCATATACATGTAAAGAGACAAAAATTGGGTGCGCAACATACACATGTAAACAGACAAAGAAGTGTACACATCATATACATGTAAACAGACAAATAAAGGTGCACATAATATACATGTAAAAAGAAAATAGAGGGTACATATCATATACATTTAAACAGAGAAAAAAAGGGTCTACATCAATTTAATGTAAACAGACAAAAGAAGTGAATATGTCATATACATGTAAACAGACAAAAAAGGGAACACATCATATACATGTAAATAGACAAAAGAAGGGTAAACTTCATTTACACGTAAACAGACAAAAAAAGGTGCACATAATATACATGTAAAAAGAAAATAGAGGGTACACATCATATACATTTAAACAGACAAAAAAAGGGTCTACATCAATTTTATGTAAACAGACAAAAGAAGTGAATATGTCATATACATGAAAACAGAAAAAAATGGGTACACCTCATATGTATTTAAACAGACAAAAGTGTACACAAAATATACATGTATATAGACAAAAGAAGGGTACACATCATATACATGTAAACAGACTAAAAAAAGATACACATCATATACATGTAAACAGACAAAAGAAGGGTATGCATCATATACATGTAAACAGACCAAAAATGGTACACATCAGATGCACGTAAACAGACAAAATTGGTCACACATCATATACATGTAACCAGACAGAAGAAGTCTACATATCATATACATGAAAACAGACAAAAAGGGTACACATCATATGCATGTAAACAGACTAAATAAGAGTACACATCATATACATGTAAACAGACAAAATGAGCATACACATCATATACATGTAAACAGACAAAAAAAGGTATGCACGATGCACATTTAAAAATACTAACAAAGGGTACACATCATATACTTTTAAACAGACTAAAGAAAGGTACATATCATATTCATGTAAACATATAAATTGAGGGTACAATTCATATACATGTAAACAGACAAAATAAATCCACATCATATACATTGAAACAGACAAAAAAAGGGTGCACATCCTATACATGTAAACAGACAAAAGAAATCCACATCATATACATGTAAACAGACAAAGAAAAGTTGAACATCCTATACTTGTAAAGAGACAAAAAAGGTATGCACGGTGCACATTTAAAAATACAAACAAAGGGTACACCTCAAAAAAATTTAAACAGACTAAAGAATGGTACACACCATATACAGGTAAACAGAGAAAAAAAATGAATGTCATATACATGTAAACATAGAAAATAAGGTAAACATCATATACATATAAACATACAAATGAAGGGTACACTTAATATAAATGTAAACAGACAAAAGAAGTCTACATATTAAAGAAAACAGACATAACAGGGTACACCTCATATACATGTAAACAGACAAAAGAAGGGTACACATCATATACACGTAAACAGTCAAAAATAGGGTACACATCATATACATGTAAGCTGACAAATGTAGTTTACACATCATATACATGTAAACAGACAAAAGAAGGGTATACATCATGTACATGTAAACAGAGAAAAATGGTAGACATCAAATACTTATAAACAGAAAAATATGAACCATTTCAAATACATGTAAACAGACAAAAGAATGGTACACATCATATACATGTAAACAGACAAATATGTACCACTTCAAATACGTAAACAGACAAATGAAGGGCACACATCGTATACATGTAACCATACAAAAAAGGTAACATTTCATATACATGTAAATAGACAAAAAAGTGTCCACATCATATATTTGTAAACAGAGAAAAGAAGGAGACACATTAGATCTATGTAAACAGACAAAAATGGTTACACATCATAGATATGTAAACAGATAAAAATGGGTATACATCATATTCATGTAAACAGACAAAAAAAGGTACACGTCTTTCTTCTTTTTTTCTTCTTTGGCTTGGCTTCGCGGACGAAGATTTATGGAGGGGTAATGTCTACGTCAGCTGCAGGCTCGTCTGTGGCTGACAAGTCTGATGCGGGACAGGCAGACATGGTTGCAGCGGTTGCAAGGGAAAATTGGTTGGTTTGGGTTGGGTGTTGGGTTTTTCCTCCTTTATCTTTTGTCAGTGAGGTGGGCTCTGTGGTCTTCTTCAAAGGAGGCTGCTGCCCGCCGAACTGTGAGGTGCCAAGATGCACGCTTTGAGGTGATATCAGCCCACTGGCGGTGGTCAATGTGGCAGGCACCAAAAGATTTCTTTAGGCAGTCCTTGTACCTCTTCTTTGGTGCACCTCTGTCTCCTGGCCAGTGGAGAGCTAGCAATATAACACGATCTTGGGAAGGCGACGGTCCTCCATTCTGGAGACGTGACCTACCCAGCGCAGTTGTATCTTCAGCAGTGTGGATTCGATGATGTCGTCCTCTGCCATCTCGAGTACTTCGATGTTGGAGATGATGTCGCTCCAATGAATGTTGAGGATGGAGCGGAGACAACGCTGGTGGAAGCGTTTTAGGAGCCGTAGGTGATGCCGGTAGAGGTCCCATGATTCGGATCCGAACAGGAGTGTGGGTATGACAATGGCTCTGTTTACGCTAATTTTTGTGAGGTTTTTCGGTTGGTTTTTTTTCCAGACTCTTTCGTGTAGTCTTCCAAAGGCGTTATTTTCCTTGGCAATTCTGTTGTCTATCTCGTTGTCGATCCTTGCATCCGTTAAAATGGTGCAGTCGAGATAGGTAAACTGGTTGACCATTTTGAGTTTTGTGTGCCCGATGGAGATGTGTGGGGGGGGGGATGGTAGTCATGGTGGGGAGCTGGCTGATGGAGGACCTCAGTTTTCTTCAGGCTGACTTCCAGGCCAAACATTTTGGCAGTTTCCGCAAAACAGGACGTCAAGCGCTGAAGAGCTGGCTCTGAATGGGCAACTAAAGCGGCATTGTCTGCAAAGAGTAGTTCACGGACAAGTTGCTCTTGTGTCTTGGTGTGAGCTTGCGGGCGCCTCAGATTGAAGAGACTGCCATCCGTGCGGTACCGGATGTAAACAGCGTCTTCATTGTTGAGGTCTTTCATGGCTTGGTTCAGAATCATGCTGAAGAAGATTGAAAAGAGGGTTGGTGCGAGAACGCAGCCTTGCTTCACGCCATTGTTAATGGAGAAGGGTTCAGAGAGCTCATTGCTGTATCTGACCCGACCTTGTTGGTTTTAGTGCAGTTGGATAACCATGTTGAGGAACTTTGGTGGGCATCCGAGGCGCTCTAGTATTTGCCAAAGCCCTTTCCTGCTCACGGTGTCGAAGGCTTTGGTGAGGTCCATAAAGGTGATGTAGAGTCCTTTGTTTTGTTCTCTGCATTTTTCTTGTAGCTGTTTGCGGGCAAAGACCATATAAGTGGTTCCTCTGTTTGCGCGAAAGCCGCACTGTGATTCTGGGAGAACATTTTCGGCGACACTAGGTATTATTCTATTTAGGAGAATCCTAGGAAAGATTTTGCTTGCAATGGAGAGCAGCTTGATACCCCTGTAGTTTGAGCAGTCTGATTTCTCGCTTTTGTTTTTGTACAGGGTGATGATGATGGCATCACGAAGGACCTGAGGCAGCTTTCCTTGGTCCCAGCAGAGCTTGAAAAATTCATGCAGTTTGGCATGCAGAGTTATGCCGCCAGCTTTACAGACCTCTGGGGGATTCCAGCCATACCTGCTGCTTTACCACTTTTCAATTATTCAATTGCCTTATATGTCTCTTCCTTGGTGAGGACCTCATCCAGCTCTAGCCTTAAGGGCAGTTGAGGGAGCTGGAGCAGGGCGGATTCTTGGATGAGCGGTTGGCACTGAAAAGAGATTGGAAGTGTTTCGACCATCGGTTGAGGATGGACAAAAGAAGGATACAAATCATATATATGTAAACAGACAAAAAAGTGGACACATCATTTAAACAGACAAAAGAAGGGTACACATCATATTCATGTAAACAGACAAAGAAAGGGTGCATATCATAATCATGTAATGACCCAATAAAAAGGCAAAACATCATAAACATGTAAACAGACAAGAAAAGTGTGCACATCATATACATCTATGCAGACAAAAAAGGTACACATCATATACTGTAAACAGAATAACGAAGGTACACATCATATACATGCAACGAGACAAAAAAAGGTTATACATCATATTCCTGTAAACAGACAAAAAACCTCCACATCACTTGCATGTAAACAAACAATGGTTGCACAACATATACATTTAAACAGACAAAAAAGGGTGCATATCAATTACATGTAAACATACAAAAAAAGGTACAAATCATATACTGTAAAAAGACTAAAGAAGGGTACATATCATATACATACAACGAGACAAAAAAAGGTTATACATCATATACATGTAAGCACCTAAAAAAAGGTCCACATCATATACAAGTATAGAGACAAAAGAAGGCTAAACTTCATTTAGACGTAAACAGACAAACAAGGGTGCACATCATATACATGAAAACAGAGAAAATGGGTACACATCATATTTATTTAAACAGACAAAAGATGTGTAAACAAAATATACATGTAAACAAACAAAAGAAGGATACACACCATATACATGTAAACAGACTAAAAAAGGGTACACATCATATACATGTAAACAGACAAAAGAAGGGTACACATCATATACATGTAAACAGACAAAAAATGGTACACATCATATGCATGTAAAGAGACAAAATTGGGTACACATCATATACATGTAAAGAGACAAAAATATGTACACATCATATACATGTAAGCTGACAAATGTAGGTTACACATCATATAGATGTAAACAGACAAAAGAAGGGTACACATCATATACATGTAACCATACAAAAAATGGTAACATGTCATACACATGTAAATAGCCAAAAAAATGTCCTCATCATATATATGCAAACAGACTCAAGAAGGGGACACATCATATCTATGTAAACAGATAAAAATTGGTACACATCATATATATGTATACGGACAAAAAAAGGTACACATGATATGCATTTATACATGCAAACAAAGAGTACACATCATATACATTTAACAGACTAAATGAGGGTACACATCATATTCATGTAAACAGACAAAATTAGGTACACATCATATGCATGTAAACAGACAAAAGAAGGGTACATCTCTTATCTTTTTTTTCTTTGGCTTGGCTTCACGGACGAAGATTTATGGAGGGGTAATGTCCACGTCAGCTGCAGGCTCGTTTGTGGCTGTCACGTCTGATGCGGGACACGCAGACACGGGTTGCAGCGGTTGCAAGGGAAAATTGGTAGGTTGGGGTTTGGTGTTGGGTTTGTCCTCCTTTGTCTTTTGTTATTGAGGTGGACTCTGCCGTCTTCTTCAAAGGAGGCTGCTGCCCGCCCAACTGTGAGGCGCCAAGATGCACGGTTTGAGGCAATATCAGCCCACTGGCGGTGGTCAATGTGGCAGGCACGAAGAGATTTCTTTAGGCATTCCTTGTACCTCTTCTTTGGTGCACCTCTGCCTCAGTGGCCAGTGGAGAGCTTGCCATATAATACGACCTTGGGCAGACGATGGTCCTCCATTCTGGAGACGTGACCTACCCAGCGCAGTTGGATCTTCAGCAGCGTGGATTCGATGCTGTCGGCCCATGCCATCTCGAGTACTTCGATGTTGGAGATGATGTCGCTCCAATGAATGTTGAGGATGGAGCGGAGACAACGCTGGTGGAAGTGTTCTAGAAGCCGTAGGTGATGCCAGTAGAGGTCCCATGATTCGGATCAGAACAGGAGTGTGGGTATGACAATGGCTCTGTTTACGCTAATCTTTGTGAGGTTTTTCAGTTGGTTGTTTTTCCAGACTCTTTTGTGTAGTCTTCCAAAGACGCTATTTGCCTTGGCGAGTCCGTTGTCTATCTCGTTGTAGATCCTTGCATCCGATGAAATGGTGCAGCCGAGATAGGTAAACTGGTTGACCATTTTGAGTTTTGTGTGCCCGATGGAGATGTGGGCGTGCTAGTAGTCATGGTGGGGAGCAGGCTGATGGAGGACCTCAGTTTTCTTCAGGCTGACTTCCAGGCCAAACATTTTGGCAGTTTCCGCAAAACAGGACGTCAAGCACTGAAGAGCTGGCTCTGAATGGGCAACTAAAGCGGCATCGTCTGCAAAGAGTAATTCATGGACAAGTTGCTCTTTCGTCTTGGTGTGAGCTTGCAGGCACCTCAGATTGAAGAGACTGCCATCCATGCGGTACTGGATGTAAACAGCGTCTTCATTGTTGAGGTCTTTCATGGCTTGTTTCAGCATCATGCTGAAGAAGATTGAAAAGAGTGTTGGTGCGAGAACGCAGCCTTGATTCACGCCATTGTTAATGGAGAAGGGTTCAGAGAGATCATTGCTGTATCTAACCCGACCTTGTTGGTTTTCGTGCAGTTGGATAACCATGCTGAGGAACTTTGGGGGGCATCCGAGGCACTCTAGTATTTGCCAAAGCCCTTTCCTACTCACGGTGTTGAAGGCTTTGGTGAGGTCAAAAAAGGTGATGTAGAGTCCTTTGTTTTGTTCTCTGCATTTTTCTTGTAGCTGTTTGCGGGCAAAGACCATATAAGTGGTTCCTCTGTTTGCGCGAAAGCCGCACTGTGATTCTGGGAGAACATTTTCGGCGACACTAGGTATTATTCTATTTAGGAGAATACTAGCGAAGATTTTGCCGGCAATGGAGAGTAGCGTGATTCCCCTGTAGTTTGAGCAGTCTGATTTTTCGCCTTTGTTTTTGTACAGGGTGATGATGATGGCATCACGAAGGTCCTGAGGCAGCTTTCCTTGGTCCCAGCAGAGCTTGAAAAACTAACGTAATTTGGAATGCAGAGTTTTGCCGCAAGCCTTCCAGACCTCTGGGGGAGATTCCATCAGTACCTGCTGCTTTGCCACTTTTCAGTTGTTCAATTGCCTTGTATGTCTCTTTCCGTGTGAGGACCTCATCCAGCTCTAGCCTTAAGGCCTGTTGTGGGAGCTGGAGCAGGGCGGATTCTTGGACTGAGCGGTTGGCACTGAAAAGAGATTGGAAGTGTTCTGACCATCGGTTGAGGATGGGGATCTTGTCGCTGAGGAGGACTTTGCTGTCTGAGCTATGCAGGGGGCGTTGGATTTGGGGTAATGGGCCGTACACAGCCTTTAGAGCCTCGTAAAAACCCCTGAAGTCGCCAATGTCCGCGCTGAGCTCGGTTCGTTTGGCGAGGCTAGTCCACCACTCATTTTGGATCTCCCTGAATTTGCGCTGACGATGGCTGCATGCGTGACGGAAGGCTCGTTTCTTCTCTGGCCATGATGGCTTTGCAACGTGAGCCTGGTGGGCATCTCGCTTCTTTGCCAGCAGCTCCTGGATTTCTTGGTTGTTTTCATTGAAGCAGTCCTTGTTTTTCCTGGAGGAGAAGCCCAGTACCTCTTCAGTGGATTGCAGTATGGCAGTCTTCAGCTGATCCCAGAGGGTTTCAGGGGACGACTCCGTGACGCGGATTGTATCCTCGAGCTTTGCTTTGCGGTTTGCCTGGAAGTTTCCTCTCACTTCGTCTGACTGCAAGTTTCCAAAATTGAACCTCTTTCTGGGGGCTTTACTGTTCCTGGACTTTGGCTTGAAGTAAAGGTTGAGCTTGCAGCGAAGCAGCCGGTGGTCAGTGTGGCATTCCCCGCTGGGTATGACCCTGGTGTGGAGCACATCTCGTTTTTGTCTCTTTCTCGCACCAGGACATAGTCCAGGAGGTGCCAGTGTTTGGATCGGGGATGAATCCAGGTATTCTTCAGGCTGTCCCTCTGCTGAAAAAGGGTGTTTGTAATGACAAGTCGCTGTTCTATGTAAACTGACAAAAAAGTGTACACAGCATTTAAACAGGCAAAAGAAGGGTAAACATCATATACATGTAAACAGACAAAAAAAAACATCCACATCATATGCATGTAAACGTGAAGAGAATGTGTGCACATCGTATACATTTAAACAGACAAAAAAGGGTGCACATCAATTACATGTAAACAGACAAAACTGGGTACACATCATACACATGTAAACATACAAAAGAAAGGTACACATCATATACGTAAACAGACAAAAGTGTTGGTGCACAACATACACATGTAAACAGACAAAGAAGGGAATGCATCATATACATTTAAACAGACAAAATAAGGTGCACATCATATACACGTAAACAGACAAAAAAGTGACCACATGATATACATGTAAATAGACAAAGGAAGGGTAAACTTCATTTACATGTAAACAGACAAAAAAGGGTGCACATCATACACATGTAAACAGAAAAAAATGGGTACACATCATATGTATTTAAACAGACAAAAGAAATGTACACATCATATACATGTAAACAGACAAAAGAAGTGTACAGATCACATACATGTAAACAGACTTAAAAAGGTACACATCATATACATGTAAACAGACAAAAATGGGTAAAAATCATACACATGTAAACACACAAATGAAAAGTACACATAATATACATGTAAACAGACAAAAGAAGTGTACAGATCACATACATGTAAACAGGCTTAAAAAGGGTACATATCATATACATGTAAACAAACAAAAATGGGTACACATATCCATGTAAACAGACAAATGAAGGGTACACATCATATATATGTAAACAGACAAATGAAGGCTGCACATCATATGCATGAAATCAGACAAAAAAGGGTACACATGATAGACATGTAAACAGACAAATAAAGGTGCACATAATATACATGTAAAAAGACAATAAATGTACACATCATATACATTTAACCAGACAAAAAATGGGTCTACATCAATTTAATGTAAACAGACAAAAGAAGTTTATATGTCAGAGAAAAATGTTGGTGCACAACATATACATGTAAACAGACAAAAATGATAACACATCATATACATGAAAACAGACAAAGGAGGGTACACATAACATACATGTAAACAGACAAAGAAATTGTGCACATCATATACATGTTAACATATAAGGAAAGGGTGCATATCATATACATATAAACAGACAAAAAAGGATCACTTCATATGCATGTAAACAGACAAGAAATGCCTACACATCATATACAAGTATACAGTCATAAAATGGGAACACATCATATGCATAGAAACAGATAAAAAATGTGCACATGATATTCATTTATACATGCAAACAAAGCGTACACATCATATACATGTAAACAGACAAAATAAGTCCACATCATATACATGAAAACAGATAAAGTAAACATCATATACATATAAACATACAAATGAAGGGTACTCATAATATATATGTAAACAGACAAAAGAAATCCAGACATCATATTCATGAAAACAGACAAAAAAAAGGGTACACATCATATACATATAAACAAATTAAAGAAGGGTACACATCATATACATGTAAACAGACAAAAATTGGGTGCACAACATGCACATGTAAACAGACAAGGAAGTGTACACATCATATACATGTAAACAGACAAATGAAGGGTACACATCATATACATGAAGCAGACAAAAGAAGGGTGTACACATCATATATATGTAAACAGACAAAAAATAGGTACACATCATTTACATGTAAGCTGAGAAATTTAGGTTACACATCATATACATGTAACTAGACACAAAGGTAACATGTCATATATATGGAAATAGTCAAAAATGTGTCCACATCATATATATGTAAACAGACAAAAGAAGGGGACACATCATATCTATGTAAAGAGACAAAAATGGGTACACATATATATATATATGTAAACAGATAAAAATGCATACACTTCATATACATGTAAACATACAAAAAAGGGTACACATCATATACATGTAAACAGACAAAAGAAGGTTACATATCATATACAATTAAATAGACAAAATATAGGTACACATCATATACATGTAAGCTGACAAGTGTAGGTTACACGACATATACATGTAAACAGACAATAGGAGGGTACACATCATGTACATGTCAACAGTTTTAAAAAAGTACACATCATATGCACGTAAACAGACAAAATTGGGTACACATCATATACATGTTACAGTTATAAAAGGGGTGTATATCATATACATATAAACAGACAAATAAGGTGCACATACAAACAAAGGGTACACATTATATACGTGTAAATGTACAAAATGAGGGTACACATCATATACATGGAATCAGACACAAGAAGGGTGTTTATCATATACATGTAAAGAGACAAAATAAGGTATACACGATATACATTTAAACATACAAACAAAGGGTACACATCATTTAGATTTAAAAAGACTAAAGAAGGGTACACATCATATTCATATAAACAGACAAAAAAACCCACATCATATGCATGTAAACATAAAAAGAATGTGTGCACATCATATACATTTAAACAGACAAAAAAGGGTGCACATCAATTACATGTAAACAGACAAAACAGAGTACAGATCATACACATGTAAACATACAAAAGAAGGATACACATCATATACGTAAACAGACAAAAATGTTGTTGCACAACATACACATGTAAACAGACAAAGAAGGGTATGCATCATATACATTTAAACAGACAAAAAAGGGTACACATCATATGCACGTAAACAGACAACATTGGTCACACATAATATACATGTAAACAGACAGAAGAAGTCTACATATCATATACACGTAAACAGACAAAAAAGGGACCACTTCATATACATGTAAATAGACAAAAGAAGGGCAAACTTCATTAACATGTAAACAGACAAAAAAGGGTGCACATCATATACATGTAAACAGAAAAAAATGGGTAAACATCATATGTATTTAAACAGACAAAAGAAGTGTACACATCATATACATGTAAACAGAGAAAAGAAGGGTATAGATCATACACATGTAAACAGACTAAAAAAGGTACACATCATATACATGTAAACAGACAAAAAATGGGTAAAAATCATACACATGTAAACATACAAATGAAGGGTACTCATAATATACATGTAAACAGACAAAAGAAGTCTACACATCATATTCATGAAAAGAGACAAAAAATGGTACACATCATATACATGTAAGGTGACCAATGTAGGTTGCACAACATATACATGTAAACAGACAATAGGAGGGTACACATCATGAACATGTCTACAGACTAACAGAGGTTACACATCATATACATGTAACCAGACGCAAAGGTAACATGTCATATACATGTAAATAGTCAAAAATGTGTCCCCATCATATATATGTAAACAGACAAAAGAAGGGGACACACCCTATGCACATTAACAGACAAAATTGGGTACACATCATATACATGTAAACAGACAAAAAGAGGGTACACATCATATACATGTAAAGAGACAAAAGAAGGGTAAACTTCATTTACATGTAAACAAACAAAAGAAGGGTACACATCGCATATATGTAAACAGTGGAAAAAAGATGCACATCATATACATGTAAGCTGACAAAGAAACAGACGAAAGAAGGGTGTACATCATGTACATGTAGCTATACAATTAAAGGTAACTTGTCATAAACATGTAAATATACAAAAAAAGTGTCCACATCATATACATTTAAAAAGACTAAAGGGTACACATCATATTCATGTAAACAGATAAAATTAGGATACACATAATATACATGTAAACAGACAAAAAATCTTCAACAACATATACATGTAAACAGACAAAAAAGTTGCACATAATATACATGTAAACAGACAAACAATGGATACACATTATATACATGTAAATAGACAAAAGAAGTCTACATATCATTTACATGAAAACAGACAAAAAACTGTACACATCATATGCATGTAAACAGACAAAAGAAGAGCACACATCATATACATGTAAACAGACAAAAATTTGGGTGCACAACATACACATGTAAACAGACAAAAAGAGATTACACATCATATACATGTTAGGAGACAAAAGAAGGGTAAACTTCATTTACATGTAAACAAAGAAAATAATATTGCACATAATATACATGTAAGCAGACAAAAATGGGTGCACATCATATACATGTAAACAGACAAAAAATGGGTACACATCCTATACATGTAATCAGACAAAAGAAGTGTACACATCATATAAATGAAAACAAACAAAAGAACGGTACACATCACATACATGTAAACAGTGGAAAAAAGTTACACATCCTATACATGTAAGCTGAAAAAGGAACGTTACACATCGTATACAGGTAAAGAGACAAAAGAAGGCTACACATCATAGACATGGAAACAGACGAAAGAAGGGTGTACATCATATACATATAAACAGACAAAAAAGGTATACACGATATACATTTAAACATACAAACAAAGGGTACACATCATATACATGCAAATGGACAAAAAAGGGTACAAATCATATGCACATAAACAGACAAAATTGGGTACATATCATATACCTGTAAACAGACAAAAGAATGGTGTACATCATATACTTGTAAACTGACAAATATGGACTACATCAAATACATGTAAACAGCCAAATTAAGAGTACACATTATATACATGTAACTATAGAAAAAAGGTAATGTCATAAACATGTAAATATAAAAAAGTTGTCCACATCATATGCATTTAAATGGACTAAAGAAGTGTGCACTTCATATTTATGTAAACAGACAAAATGAGGGTACACATCATCTACATGTAAACAGACAAAAAAACATCCACATCATAAACATGTAAAGATATAAAGAATGGGTGCACATCATATACATGTAAATGGACAAAAAAGGTACACATCATATACATGTAAACAGACAAAAGAAGGTTACATATCATATACATTTAAATAGACAAAAATAGGTACACATCATATACATGTAAACTGACAAATGTAGGTTACATGTCATATACATGTAAACAGACAATAAGAGGGTACACATCATATGCATGTATACAGAAAAAAAGGTAAACATCATATGCACGTAAACAGACAAAATTGGGTACACATCATATACATGTAAACAGACAAAGAATGGGTGCACATCATATACATGTAAACAGACAAGTATGGACCACATCAATTACATGTAAATAGACAAATGAAGGGTACACATCATATATATGTAACCATGCTAAAAGAGTTATCATGTCATATACATGTAAATAGACAAAAAAAGTGTCCACATTATATATATGTAAACAGACAAAAGAAGGGGACACATCATATACATGTTAACAGACAAAAGATGGGTACACATCATATATATGTCAACAGACAAAAATGGGTACATGTCATATATATGTAAACAGAAAAGACAGGGTACACATCATATACATGTAAAGAGACAAAATAAGGGTACACATAATATACATGTAAACAGACAAAAAAGGGTACACATCATATGCATGTAAATAGACAAAATAAGGTTACACTTCAGATATATGTTAAAAATCAAAAATTGGAACACATAACATATATTTAAACAGACAAAAAAAGGGTACACAGACAAGAAAAGTTCAGAGAACAAAGCAAAGGACTCTACATCACCTTTGTTGACCTCACCATATACATGTAAAGAGAAAACAAAAAGGTACAAATTATATACATGTAAGCTGTCAAAAGAAGGTTACACATTATATATATGTTAAAAGACAAAAATGGGTACAAATCATATCTATGTAAACAGACAAAAATGGGTACCCATCATATATATGTAAACAGACAAAAAATGGTGCACATTATATACATGTAAACAAACAAAAGAAGGGTACATGTCATATACATTTAAACAGACAACAAAAAGATACATATCATATACGTGCTAAGAGTCAAAAGAAGGCTTTACATCATATATATGTAAACAGACAAAAAAGGCACATATGATATACATTTATACATACAAAGAAAGGTACTCATGATATATATTTATACATACAAACAAAGGGTGCACATCATATACATGTAAACAGACTAAAGAAGGGTACACATCATATTCATGTAAACAGATAAAAAAGGTTACAGATCATATGCATTTAAACAGACAAAATTGTGCACACATCATATACATGTAAACAGACAAATATGGACCACATCAAATACATGTAAGCAGACGAATGAAGGGTACACATAATATACATGTAACAGACAAAGATAGGGTGTACAACATATACATGTAAACAGACAAATGAAGGATATACATCATATGCATGTTAACAGACAAAAAATGGTACACATCATATACATGCAATAGGCCAAAAGAAGGGTATGCATCATATACATGTAAACAGACAAAAAAGGTACACATCAAATACTCGTAAAGAGACAAAATTGGGTACACATCATATACATGTAAAAAGATAAAAGAATGTTACACATCAGAGAAATGTTAAAAGTCAAAAACAGGTACTCATCATATATATGTAAACAGACAAAAAAGGGTACACATCCTTTACATGTAAACAGAAAACAAAAAAGTATACATCATAAACATGTAAGCTGACAAAGAAGATTACACATCATAAATATGTTAAAAGACAAAAACGGGTATGCATCATATGGATGTAAACAGATGAAAAAAGGGTACTCATCATATACACGTAAACAGACAAGAAAAGTGCAGAGAACAAAACAAAGGACTCTACATCACCTTTGTTGACCTCACCAAAGCCTTCGACATTGTGAGTAGGAAAGTGCTTTGGCAAATACTAGAGCACCTCGGATGCCACCCAGAGTTCCTCAACATTGTTATCCAACTGCAGAAAAACCAACAAGGTCGGGTCAGATACAGCAATGAGCACTCTGAACCCTTCTCCTTTAACAATGGCGTGAAGCAAGGCTGCGTTCTCGCACCAACCCTCTTTTCAATCTTCTTCAGCATGATGCTGAACCAAGCCATGAAAGACCTCAACAATGAAGACGCTGTTTACATCTGGTACCGCACAGATGGCAGTCTTTTCAATCTGAGGCACCTGCAAGCTCACACCAAGACACAAGAGCAACTTGTCCATGAACTACTCTTTGAAGACGATGCCGCTTTAGTTGCCCATTCAGAGCCAGCGCTTCAGTGCTTGACGTCCTGTTTTGCGGAAACTGCCAAAATATTTTCCTGGAAGACAGCCTGAAGAAAACTGAGGTCCTCCATCAGCCATAAACATCATATCATATACATATCACATACATCACATACATATCATATCATATATATATATATATATATATATATCATATCATATACGATATAAACAAACATCATATACATGTAAACAGACAAAGAAAGGGTGCACATCATATATATGTAAACAGACAAAAAAGGGTACTCATCATATACATGTTTAGAGACAAAAAAAGGTACACATTATATATTTGTAAACTGACAAAAAAGGGTAGACATCATATACATGTAAACAGACAAAACAAACATCATATACAACATATATCATATACATCATATCATATACATATCACATACATCACATACATATCATATCATATACATCATGTAAACAAACATCATATACATTTAAACATACAAAAGAACTGTAAACAGAGAATGAATGTAACACAATGACTGTGCAAAATAAAGATATCAAAAAAGTGCACAAGAGTCCTTAAATGAGGCCTTGATTGAGTTTGTCTTGCAGGAGTCTTATGGTGGAGGTGTAGCAGCTTTTCCTGAACCTGGGGGTACGAGTCTTATGGCACTTGTACCTCTTTCCTGATGGCAGCAGTGAAAGCAGAGCGTGTGCTGGGTGGTGTGGGTCCTTGATGATTGTTGCGGCTCTCTGACAGCAGCGTTCCATGTAGATGTTCTCGACGGTGAAGAGGGTTTTGCATCTGATGTCCTATGCTGTATCCACTAGCTTTTGGAGGGTTCAGCACATTTTTCATCACACATTTGTAGAAATTTGCCAGGGTTTTTGGTGTTATACCAAACCTCTGCAAACTCCTGATGAAGTAGAGGTGCTGATGTTATGACAGAGTATTTAGAGGTGATTTGGGTGTAACATTTTAAAACACAGAATATTTGCAGGACATTTGCAGAATGCTTTTTGCAAGAGGCAACAAAGATTCGACATTCAGCTTGCTTGTGAGAGCGTGATTTTTGCAGGCAGAGGCAGAACAGATTTGCTCTCAAAGAGGGAGG
This sequence comes from Narcine bancroftii, assembly GCF_036971445.1. Classification (NCBI taxonomy): domain Eukaryota; kingdom Metazoa; phylum Chordata; class Chondrichthyes; order Torpediniformes; family Narcinidae; genus Narcine; species Narcine bancroftii. The sequence goes on along the minus strand of NC_091469.1, from coordinate 220,888,103 downwards.
GAGTGAAACAGAGAGGAGAGGCACAGAAATCAGTTCCAGAAGGACAAAGCTGACAAACCTTTGGAAGGCTGTCTGGTCAAAGGAGAAGACTGGCTGTCTGAGGTGACCCGAAAGAAAGAGGATCATCTGGAGAACCCTGAAGGGGGCAAGTTTCGTCAGCAAGATGGATTGTAAAGGAAATCAGGTGCGGATGTCCTAGAACAAAAGGAATCTCTCTCTAAAAACCAGCAAGAACCCTCCTGAGTGGTAATCTTTTGCCTGTTAAGCATCAAAGACTGGTTAACTTTGTTAAATGCTATCTTCTGTGCACAGTACAAGAATTGCCCGCAACCAGTGGGATTGGACTGTGATCCAAAGAACTTTTCTAATCTTAAATATACATTACACACACCTGCGCTTAGTATTAGAGGGGGGATTAAGTGGATTACGTAGGTTAAGTAATAAATGAATGTTTAATTCTGTTTTCTTGTTCAAATATAATTAAAAACTACTTTTGTTTAAATAACCCTAATGACGCTGGTTTTTGGGGTCCTCTGGACCAATGTGCTTTCTTCCTGATGCCGTCAGTGTGTTGGGTCCAGGAAAGATCCTCCAAAATAGTGACTCCCAAGAACTTAAATTTGCTTGCCATCTCCACCTCTGATCTCCCCCCCCCCCCCACCAATGATCAATGGATTGTACACCTCTGGCTTTCCCTTCCTGAAATCAACAATCAGATCTTTAGATTTGGTGACATTAAGTGCAAGGTTGTTGTTGATGCACCATTCTGCCAAGTTTTAAATTTCCCTTTTGTAATTTGATTCATTACCTTTATAAAACCTACTACTGTGGTATCATGGGCATATTTGTAGATCGTACCAAGCAACACATTTATAGATGCAAAGTGAGTAGAGCAGGGGGATATGAATGCAGCCCTGTGGTGCTCTGGTACTGATGGAGATTGTGGAGGAGATGTTCTTACCAATCTTCACTGATTGTCGTCTGGAGGTGAGGAAATCCAGGATCCAATTACACAGTGGGGTGTTGAGTCGCAGGTCTTGGAGTTTGCTGATCAGTTTTGGGGGGATAATGGTATTAAATGCCAAGCTGTAGTCAATAAAGAGCATTATGCAGGTGTTTCAGGGATTTGTGTAGAGCCAATGAGATGATGTCTACCATTGAAGTGATACTACAATAGGCAGACTAGAATGTATCCATGTCATCGCTCAAACAGGAGCTTATAGCTTCAAAACCATCCTTTCAAAACACTTCATCCATATTGATGTAAGTGCTATTGATCAATAGATATTAAGGCAGGTTACCACACTCTTCTTGGGCACCTGTATGATTGACACCTGTTTGAAACAAGTGGGTACTGTGTCCTGTCAGAGTGAGATATTGAAGATATCTGTCAAAACATTAGTAAGTTATTCAGCATAGATTGTTAGTACTCTGTTAGGTACTCCATCCAGGCTGGATGCCTTCATCGCATTCACCCTCCTGAATGCAGCACACACGCCATCCTCAGATATGGACAGGATTGGATCATCAGGGGATGTGGGGGTGCAGAGGGGTGGTTCTTTGCTGTTACTCTAATCAAATAGGGCCTAGAAGGCATTGAGTTCCTTGAGAAGGGTCCTGACCTGAAATGTTGACTGACCATTTCTATCTTTGAGATGCTGTGATTGTAGTAAATACACTGAAATGCTGGAGGGACTCAGCTAGTCTATTCAGCATCTATAGGAAACAAAGGTATGTTGCTGATGTTTCGGCCCTGAGCCCTTCTTCAAGGAAAAATCAGAAAAGGCAGAAGCCGGATGTATCAGAAAGTCTCAGAATTCAAACAATGGGGGAGGAATCCAGACCAACAAAAGGTGCTAATTGGATGTGATAAGGGGCTAGGTAGAATTTACTATGTCTGTGCAAAAGGATACAGGGAATGGAAACATGACAGGGAAGAAAGGGGTGGTTTAACGAAAGCCAGAGAAGTTGATATTAATGCCTGGTTGAAGGGTGACCAGTCAGAAGATGAGTTGTTGTTCCTCCAATTTATGGATGGTCTCAGTCTGGCAGTGCATGAGAGCAAGGATAGCAAAGGAATTGGATAGAGGATTGAAATGGGTGGGCACTGGGAGATCCATGCTATTGTGGTGGACAGAGCTGAGGTGCTCAACAAGGCGATCTCCCAGTCTGCACCCAGTCTCTCCGATGTTGAGGAGACCACAGCGGCAGCACTGGATGCAGTAGATAGCCCCTGCAGATTCACAAGTGAAATATTGCTTCACTTGGAAGGACTGTTTGGTTCAATGAATGGTGGTGAGAGAGTAGGAGTGGGCGCAAGTGGAGCATCTCCTGCGGTTGCAGGGCTAGGTACCAAGGGGACGATTGGTGGGGAGGAAGGAGTGGTTGAGGGAGTCACGGAGGGAGCGGTCCCTGCAGAGGGTGAAGAGGAGAATCACGCAGTAGGTTCCAGAAATGGTGGAAGAGGATATATTGCATGTGGAGGCTGGTGGGGTGGCAGGTGAGGACAAGAGGAATCCTGTCCTTGTTGCATGTGGGGGCAAAGGGGGCCGGGGCAGATGTACAGGTAGTGGAGGATATGCAGGTGAATGCCAAGGTGGTAGAGAGAAACCCAATGCTGTTTGACCTGTTGATTTCCATCTCACTGTTTGCTCAAGATTCTAGAGTCGGCAGTTTTTGTGCTTCTCTAGGTTTTATTATTATTCTAGATATTAGAGCAGATGGGAAAGTGGTAGGGTTTAGGGAACATTTCTGGAAAGAGAAGAACAGTGGCAATCTGATTAAAGGGAAAGAATACGTTCTTAGTCGCGTGTGTAGGTGGATGCATGTTATAACAAAATCAAGAGAAGGTTTTTTGCCTGGGATGAAGCATTTCATTTATGAGATAAGAAGGGAAAGACTAAGTTGATTTTCCTTAGTGTTTAGGAGGCAATGCGATGATTAAAGTGAGTGATATAGTTGAGGAGGATAAAACGAGAGGATAATGATTTAAGGTAAAGGGTAGACACTTAGAGAGAATCTCAGGGGGATCCTTTTAACCCAGAGAGTTGCATGACCCAGGCATCTGGAGTATATTGTCAGAGAGAATGGTGGAACCAGTGTTAGTGACAGCATTTAAGAAGTGTCAAGATGGGCTCTTAAATCACCCAGGCATAGAAGGCTGAAGATCAAGTCCCGGATGGATGCTCACTAGTTAGCATCGAAAGGATGAGCCGATTGGCCTGTTTCTCTGAACATGAGTCTTTAAGAGGTACAGCATGGAAACAGGCCCTTCAGCCCATTGATTTAGTGCTGATCATCATCCACCCAGAGGAAAAATGACACACAGTTTACCCACTAACACAAGTGCAGATATCTTGGATGAAAATAAGGCTGGAGGTAAACTCAGGAATAGGCAGGGTCAAAGTCATGGTTGAATTTATAGGTACCTGTAGGAATTCTACAAATGACCTAATAGATGGGTAGGATATGGCACAGATTAGGACAAGTGCTGCAGATTAAATCAACTGATTTAGGTATTGATACTGAAAATAATGTCAATTGACATTTTCGGCGTATTTAATCTCAGATCAGATACTTTTAACGGGAGATTTATCATTTTCTTTTAAGCAAGATGCTCAAACCCATCACAGCAACAGAGTTAAATTAGTAATGGTAAATTAATCTAGGCGGCAAACTTTGCACAAACAATGAAAACATTTTAAAAGTGATGAAATAGAGGAAGTCATTTTGACCCAGGCACAAAACACCAGATGTGCTTTGACGTACGGGGATAATCAAGCATGGCCAAGGCTCTGTTCAAATCCACCACCTTCAACTTATTAAGTGATCAAGAGTTTCAATGATTAAAGGGGTCAGATGGAGGCCTTCAGCATTTCACTGTGCTTGTTTTCCTCCCACCCCCCCCACCCCCCCCCCCCACCACCCCACCACCAAGTTCTTGAACTTAATGAGGACACTTGGTTTGATTGTAAGGTTTTACCTAAATTACACTTTTAGTCTGAATAATTCCAACAGATTGAGAGAATCTTCCATGGCTTCTTTTAATTCAACACTTTATGAAAATTATCTAGTCTTTGTTTATCAAAGATCATCACCAAGTAAAATTTCCATTGGTCAGTATTAACTACTTTCACATAGGAGATCAAAGCAGCAGGATAATGGGATGTTGAGCGTTTTAATTATGGGTTAGAGTGAGACTGTAAATTAGTGGGAGGCACGGCTGTCAACCTCAAGCATTCAGGGGACCGACAGTTAAATTCTGATATATACAACAGAACAGTGGACTTTTGTGAACTAAAAGGCAACAGGTTTAAATCCTATACCCCAAAATTGTATTTCTCAAAATCTATGGTAATTCCTACCATATAAGCTACATATGTCAAAGTAATCATTTATGTCTGTCCTGTTGATTTGTGCATACTTATGAAATTGAATAGATTTTTACTATTTTCATTATGCTATTTGAAGAACTAATGTATAGGACATTTGTTACATTACTGTGCCCACTCATTCTAAATTGCTTTTTAAAAATTTGATGAAGCAGTCCCTTTCTAGTTTGTATCAAGCAGAGTTTGGATTTTACTGCATTATCTCTAATTAGCAATCATTCCTTGTTATAAAGTTTATAATATAAACAGTTAAATTAAATAATTAATAACAGTTTATGTTTTAAATTCCTTGGAGATCTCTGACAAATAAACCATGGCACAACTCCAATTTCAAATTCTTTGCTAATTTTTAAATTGTTTGAACTCCGAATTTATTATGCTGAAAATTGGAATGGTTAATTAGAGCACGTTATTCATAACTAATGCCTTGTAATAAAAGATTTGCAGTCTTTCCATGCAAAGCTTAAAACTTAAAAGGCATCATTAATTTTTAATCATTGGTTTAGCTTTATCCATTTAAATTAACAAGACCACAAATGGGTTGTTTTAGCCATTTTGTAATTCTGACTTCGCTAAACGTCCCTGGATAATGACAACTTGCATTTCTTAGTTCACGTCCCCAATGGTTTCAACCAAGCAAGGCAGGTAAGCTCTAATTGCAGCCAAAATTTCAAACTTACGTAAACCATTGTATCAGATAATCCTCCCATAATGCTTGTTGATTTGTCTGTCACACTTCTCAATTAATATGCTGTATTTTAATTAGGATTTCTTTTAATTGATTTTACAGGGAAGATTGAATTATATTCTAAACCGTTCTGATTTAATTTTGTCAATTTGACCTGCATTTGCTGCTTATTTTAGTTTAAAAGTGGTTAGTAGATTTCATGATACAATCTAGTGCAAGATATTGGCATTGCAATATATAGTTTTCGTGATCAACATTAACCTATTGCAATGTAATGAGGATGCAAGTCCAAAAAAAATTAATATTCACTACCGAAAGGAATCTGACATATTAGCAAATCAAATCAAGAATGTGGGTTCAGAGCATCTTGCCAACAGAATTCCAATGCAAAGTCCCCATCCAAGCATCGCCCCTGTCATCTTTCCCATTTTGGCAGAGAACATTGGAAATCCACGTGAAGTTTAAGAGTTGAGGGCACCAGATTATTAGTGCAAGGATAGATTCCATTATTTGTGCTCACACTGAATTTCATGGCTGCAGTGTAGATGGCAAATTTCATACATGAATTGAAATCACAAATTCAGGGAGGTCGGGATTGCAATTATAGACAGAGTAAAGATGTTTAACAAAGTGATTGGATTTCCTCAAGGCTGCTGACTATCACAAACCCTTTAGCCTTTGATTCTCATAATATACAAAAATATATTGCTGTACTCATCAGGTAAGCCTCCACAACACTCATTTAGTGAATTTCAAAGATATGTTATACTCTGGAAGAAGAAATTTCTTCTCTTCCAGTTATGAATGGCTTGTTCTTTATTTTGAGTCATGTTCCTTGGTTCAAGACATCCCAGTCAAGGGCATCATCATCCCTTCATCTACCCTGTCAAGTCCCATAACTATCATGTAGATATATTTGAAATTATCTGATTTTTTTTTCTGAAATAAAGAAAGCAGAGGTTTAGCTCAAGAATCAATATGATGAACCTTTATTGAACATCAGCTGTTGCAAGAATATCATTCTTTAGATTTAGAGACTCAACCTGCAAATACTATCCCAGATATAGTCTTACTAGAACCCTATATATTTGCATTAGCACAGATTTCCTCAAATTCTTCTGCAATAAAAGCCAGTGTACTAATTTGCAGAGATTTGTGTATAGACATATGTGTCATTCTGAACACCAATACCTTTCAAATTCTTACTTTAAAAAAAAATATTGAGCTTTTCTACTTTATCTGCCAAAATAGATTATTTCACATTTTCCACATAATATACCAGAGTGACAGGGAATCCTAGGTTTACAAGTGGATAGACCAACAAACGTGATTGCAGGATATTGTTTATTTCAATGCTAAATGATTCCAATGGCAAATTTATGCATCTGAGGCAGATCCACAAATAATGACATTTATTTGGAACATCATAAGGAAAGTTACAGTGTCCTGGGACACTGTTGGTCACTCAAGACAATATGAAGGTTTTACTCATATTATTCTGGACTATTACCCTAATGTAACATTTTATTAACTTCATACATATGAAACAAAATCTCATCACCCCCATTCCTTCCATAAGTAAAGGAGGCGCTGGAAGAAGAATGGAACAAAGCTCGTCTATTAAAAGCAAGTGCTGTTTCTAATGAGATTCAAGATAGCTCTGTTTTGTTGATTGAAGCCAAAGCATGTGGATAGAAACATTGAACCAGATGACACAACAGCACAGAAATGGCCTTTCGGCCCATCTTGTCTGTGCCAAACTATCAAAGAGGGAAAATTGAGAGCAAGATAAATAATGGGTTCTGCATCAACTCTTGGCTATTTAGGTCATTTAGTATGATCAATTCTCATTTCATTTCAGTATTATGCAAAATTCAGTGGGTATATTCAATAAAATGCTTGGCAGCACTGATGTATTTATGGGGTAGGACTTATTCAATCACTCCCACCATCCACTCCAGCTGAGATGGTGCACTTTGTTGCTGCCAAAGGCCTTTTGGAGCATGAAAACCCAAAATTGGCAAATCAGGTGGAACAGTGAAGTTGAATGTTGTGGAAGCTGGAATTTGAATGGAATATTTTCCTTTGTATCTGATGGGATACCATTACAACTCTCAAAACTTTATCTGCAGATAAGCATCTTTTTCAGTGAAACTGTTCGATGCGATACTGCAAACTGTGAACAAATCTTTCAATTTATGCTAAAATAAAGTCCAAGTATTCAAATAAAAATTAGTAAAATGTAGCAAATAGATATCGGCAGCTTCTATTTGGCCATTGCCTTTGCGGTCCACTTAAAATAGGAGTATAGTTTCTGTTGTTCAAAACCAGAATTGCTTTCTGAAAAGTTATGGGTGCGATGGTGTTAGAGTTAGCTGTTAGAATTGGCAGTTCGATTAATCACAAGATTTGGAACCTACTGAGGGCAAGAGCGATGGAGTTTAAGGATGGTGATCCAGATGTCTAGAGCAAGTCCGGGTACAACCTGTGGAAGGCCATCACTGCAGCAGAGGCATTTCCAAGGAAAGCTAAAGATATGGTCAGAGATTCGCCAGCTGCGGCAGGGATTGCAGGCCATAACATCTTGCAAGGCAAATACCATAAATGGCTGTGATGCTTCACTACCCTTTTATGCTCGCATTGAAGAAGACAATGGAAAAAGTAAGAGAGGGCAACAAGCCACTGGAGTACAAAGGGCAAAAAATCTTCATTTATCCAGATATAAGTTTTGAACTCCTAAAGAAGAGAAAGGAGTTCAATACAGCAAAGGCAATTTTATGGAAGAAAGGGTATAAATTTATACTAAAGCATCCAGCGGTTTTGAAAATATTTATTCCAAGACAACAAAACAGACTATTCTCGGATCCAGAAGAAGCACGAAAATTTGCAGAACAATTACAAAATAGACTGAGGGATGAAGACGTGTAATGAGAGTAAAAATGATCACGATTGATATGTATGTGGGTAAAGAGGTATAAGAGTGTATATGTATAATGTGCATACGTGAATGTATCTGTATTTAGAGGAAAATATAGATAGTATAGACAAGAATTAATAAGGGAAGGTAATGGAATAGAGGGAATAAGGAGGGAACTAAAAGAGTGACCTTTGTTACATATGAAAAGTGAAATCTTTTCTGGGGGGGGCTGGGTGGGGGGGAGTTGTGGTCACTGCAAAATCAGTTGACGCTTGCGAGTGAATTCGCAAACCCAAATGGAGAGGGGAGATGTGGTTGTCCGACAAGGGATAAAGGACAACTCAGGAGGGGAAGGGGAGATTGGGGCTAAAGAAGTTATAAATAGGAGAATAAGGAAAATGTTTGATGTTTTAGGAATGTTGTCTTATAAAGGGTTTAAAATAAGAAAACAGAAATGGAAAAGGAGGAAAGGTAATGATGGAAAAACGGAAAGGGAAGATAAACAAAGTATAAAATGGCTACGTTGAACTATATGACTTTAAATATTAATGGAATACATAACCAAATTAAAAGGAAGAAACTGCTAAATTTACTGAAAAAAGAAAAAATTGATATAGCATTTGTCCAAGAAACACACTTAACTGAATTGGAGCACAAGAAATTAAAGAGAGATTGGGTAGGACTTGTAACAGCAGCATCGTATAATTCAAAAGCAAGAGGAGTGGCTATATTAATTAGTAAAAATGTGCCATTTAAAATAGAAGAGGAAATAATAGATCCAGCAGGGAGATATGTAATGATAAAATGTCAGATATATTCGGAGTTTTGGAATCTACTCAATGTATATTCACCTAACGAAGAAGATCAAAAGTTTATGCAAGATATTTTTTTGAAGGTAGCTAATACGCAAGGGAACATACTAATAGGAGGGGATTTCAACCTGAATTTGGATTCAAATATGGATAAAACTGGGAAAAAAATTAACAGAAAGAACAAAGTAACCAAATTTATAATTAAATCAATGCAAGAAATGCAACTTTTGGATATATGGAGGAAACAAAACCCAAAAGAAAAGGAATATTCATATTACTCGGCTAGACATAAAACATACTCAAGAATAGACCTATTTTTGTTATCAGCTAGTATGCAAGATAGAGTAAGAAAAACAGAATATAAAGCTAGAATACTATCAGACCATTCACCCTTAATATTGACAGTAAAGCTAGAGGACATCCCTCCAAGAATGTATAGATGGAGATTAAACCCCATGTTACTTAAAAGGCAGGATTTTAGAGAATTTATTGAAAAACAATTAAAAATGTATTTTGAAATAAATACGGAATCAGTGGAAGATAAGTTTATACTATTGGACGCAATGAAAGCATTCATTAGAGGGCAAATAATAAGTTATGTAACCAAGATGAAGAAGGACTATAATCAGGAAACAGAGCAGTTGGAAAATAGTAAATATAGAAAAAAAATTAGCAATGAAGGAAGATACAACTAAAAGAAGAGAATTGGCGGATAAAAAAATAAAATATGAAACACTACAAACATATAAGGTAGAGAAGAATATAATGAAGACAAAACAGAAATATTATGAACTGGGTGAAAAAACGCACAAAATCCTAGCATGGCAGCTTAAGACAGAACAAGCTAAGAAAATGGTATTGGCATCAAGAAAAAAAGACAAACAAATTACATATAATCCAAAAGAAATTAAGGAAAACTTTAGAGAATTCTATGAACAATTATACTGAACTGAAAACGAAGGGAAAGAAGGGAAAATAGATGAATTTTTGACTAAAATTGAACTACCAAAACTACAAATAGAGGAACAAAATAAATTAACAGAACCATTTGGAACAGTAGAAATACAAGAGATAATAAAAAAATTACCAAATAATAAGACACCAGGAGAGGATGGATTTCCAATAGAATTCTACAAAACATTTAAAGACTTATTAATTCCGCCCCTCCTGGATGTAATCAACCAGATTGATGAAACACAAAGCTTACCAGATTCATGTAAAACAGCAATAATTACAGTAATACTAAAACAACGGAAAGATCCACTCTCACCAGCGTCATATAGGCCAATATCTTTACTAAACACAGATTATAAGATAATAGCTAAACTATTAGCAAACAGATTAGCAGAGCAGGTACCGAAAATGGTAAATTTAGACCAAACTGGATTTATCAAAAAAAGACGCACAACAGACAGTATTTGTAAATTTATTAACTTAATTCATGCAGTAGAAGGAAATAAAGCAACTGCAGTAGCAGTTGCTTTAGACGCAGAGAAGGCCTTCGACAGAGTAGAATGGAATTACTTGTTCAAAGTATTGCAAAAATTCAGTTTACCGGAGAAGTATATTAATTGGATTAAAGCATTATATAAGGGACCGTTAGCGAAAGTGACAGTAAATGGACATGTATCAAAGCAATTTAACTTAAGCAGGTCAACGCGTCAGGGATGCCCACTATCACCTTTATTGTTTGCGTTAGCTATAGAACCACTAGCAGAATTGATAAGAATAGATAATAATATAAAAGGAATAAAAATAAAAGACAAGGAATATAAAATCAGTCTATTTGCAGATGATGTTATAGTGTACTTAACAGAACCAGAACTATCAATAAAAGAATTATATAAGAAATTGAAGGAATATGGAGAAGTGTCGGGTTACAAGATAAACGTAAATAAAAGTGAAGCAATGCCTATGAATAATGCGGATTTCTCAAAATTTAAGAAGGAATCTCCATTTAGATGGCAAATACAGGCAATAAGATACTTAGGTGTACAAATAAACAAAAATCTCGGCCAATTATATAAACTCAATTATTATCCACTAATGAAAAAAATTACAGGACGATTTAGAGCATTGCAAAGATTTACCACTAACACTAATAGGAAGGATAAACTGTATTAAAATGAACATTTTTCCAAGGATATTATACTTATTTCAGGCATTGCCAATACAACTGACAGAAAAATTCTTGAAAGAGTTAAAGAAAATAATAAGGAAATTTTTATGGAGAGGGGGGAAACTGAGGATAGCACTAGATAAATTAACAGAATGGTATAAACAAGGAGGCTTACAATTGCCAAACTTTAAAAATTATTATAGAGCCACACAATTAAGATACCTATCAGAATTTTATCAAACAAGGGAAAAACCAGACTGGACGAGATTAGAATTAGATAAAATAGGGGAAAAGATACCTGAACACATATTATATAAATGGGATGAAAAATTGGTACAACATAGAAGTTCTCCAGTATTACATCATCTCCTCAATATTTGGAAGAAGATTCATGTAGAAAGAAATAAAACAAATTATCAATTACCAAAACTAATATTGACGCAAAATAAGTTACCCTTTTACAATAGATAACCTTTCCTTTAGAGAATGGGAAAAAAAAGGGATTAAAAGAATAGAAAATTGTTTTTCAGGAAGTAGATTCTTATCCTTTGAACAAATGAGAGATAAGTACAATATAACTGGAGATACAGCGCTGGCATATTACCAATTGAGATCCTACTTGAAGGATAAATTAGGAAGCAGTTTGACTTTGCCAGAGGGAAGTAACCTTGAATATGTGATTACAGATACAATGTTAATCAAAAGATTTATAACAAATATGTATATTAAACTGCAAGAAAAGGAGAATGAGGAAACAAATGGTAAAACTAAACAAAAATGGGAACAAGATTTAAATATAAAGATAAAAAAAGGAAACATGGGAGAAATTATGTTCTGGAACGATGAGAAATACAATAAATACGAGGCTACGTATGATACAATATAACTGGTTACACAGACTATACATTACACCTCAAAAGTTAAATAAATGGGACCCAACAGTATCTGATAGATGTTTTCGATGTAAAAAAGAAATGGGTACAACAATTCATGCAATCTGGACATGTGAGAAAGTAGAAAAATTTTGGGAAGATCTCAATCAGATATTAAATAAAATAACAGAAAACAATATACCAAAGAATCCAGAGATCTTTCTCCTAAGTAACATAAAAAACAAAGAATTTGGAATTGATTTGGAGGATGCACAAAAAAGATTTGTTAAGATAGCTCTAGCCATAGCAAAAAAATGTATTATGTCAACCTGGAAATTGGAAGATACTCTGAAAATACAACAATGGTATATAGAAATGAATAAATGTATTCCATTAGAAAAAATAACATATAGTTTAAGAAATAATATTGAAATATTCAAACAAATATGGGAGCCTTACATTAAATACAATAGCGAAAACCTACCGGGGACAATCATTACCTAAGTTGATGGAAGGAGAAGGAAAGAAAAGAATGGACTCAGTAGAATTTCTGGTGTATTTTTGTTGAATGACAACATTGTCTGACTGGTTTAATATAACCTAGATTGTACACCTTAAATGGATGGGAGGGGAGGTGGGGGGGTGGCTTGGGAGGAGGGAGGGAGGGAGAAAATGTGTGAAAAGGAAAAAGTGTGTATCATGGCTAATGTGATTTATGGTGTGAAAAGTAAAAAATTAAAAAAAAAAAAAATATTAAAAAAAAAGAAGGCTCGCCAGTGGCTATACACCCTGGAGAGCATCCTGACAGGTTCCGTCAATGTCTGGAATGGAGGTGTTGATGTACAGGACAGGAAAAAAAAAACTACAGAGAGACGTGAACTCAGCACTATTATATCAAGTTCTGGTGTCTTAATGAAACAGCCTCTATCCACCACCCAGGCCATGCCCTCTTCACACTGTTCCCAATGCGATGGAGGTACAGGAGCCTGAAGATGAGCACCCAGCGGCGCAAGGACAGCTTCTTCCCCTCAGCCATCAGATTTCTGAATGGACAATGTACCACAGACACTACCTCACTTTAGCTTATTTTTGCACCAATTTATTTATTTTTAAATGCAATTTTATAGCAATATTTGCACTGTAATGCTGCCACAAAACAATGATTTTTATGACATGTTCATAGCAATAAATTCTGATTCTGATTTCTGGTGGTGATGCATTATTAATAAGCGACTATAATGAGTAAAAGCCATCTCTCAATTTACAATGGTACTGAAAGAGTTAATTTGTACTTGTCTCCTGCCACCAGATCATATCCAGTAGCTTTTCTTTGCTGTCAGCTTCATCTTGGCTACACCTCTTTTCTTCTTGGAGTTCTCAATAGACTTTACTTGGATTCCTCGCCATTTAATATGCATATGGGCATGGAGCCACAGTGACTTTTAACCCTGATGGAGAAATCCACAAGTTGACTGCAGATCTCCAGGGAACAAAGAGCCCTGATGGCAATTTGAGTGCAAAATCTGGTCTCTCTGAAAGGTCACCATATCTGCATAAGCCCCTTGAGCCAGTCTGCCTTCAACCAAAAAGGTTTTTTTTTCCCCCTTGTCTTCAGGATGCTTTAGTTTGAGGTACAAGAAACACAGGATAGAATCAGGGAAGCTGAGTGATGTTTCTGTATGTTTGACTGCACTCTGCATCCTAAAAGGAGACTCTAGAGAAACACGATCAATATCATGGCCATGTCCTGCACAAAGCAAGTAAGTTATTTCATTCTGTCAAAATAATGAATCTTGGTTTAGCAATAGCAAGTGGAATAAATGTTACTGAACCAGACACATTCATTCAGCTGTGGGTTGCCAGCTGTTCACAGCCTCTTAATGCTTTTACCAAACATTTCTAGCATTAAGTCCACAGAACAATGAATAGAATACCACTGATACAATAATATTACTGGTAAAAGTACAAGATTTCAGCATTGATCTTCAATAATTACTCATTATCAAAGTCACGGCCTTGGCCTGATTATACTAGATTTTACCATGGAACTGCAGGCTTTCGTCAGCCTGAGTGTTGACAAGTTTTTGAGTGCTCACACGAAGGCAGAAATCTGGAAGTCACTGGCCCAGATCCACAGCTGATTTCCTTCCCTACTGTTCCATGACACTAGACTCTGCATCAAATCATTGGTGGAACTGGAGTTTGCTGAGATTCCTCAGAATTTTACGCTGGAGAGTCTGCTGTTGGATCCCAGCCAAGTTTTCTCTTTATTTGAATGGAGGCACCATGGTTGCAAGAAAGAGGTAAAAATAGAGACACAAGAGATTTCACAGGCTGAAACTTGGAGCAAAAGATAAACTGCTGCAGAACTTGGCAGGTCAGGCAGCATCCAAGGAGAGAAAAGGACTGTCAGCAATTTGGGTTGAAACCTTGCTTCAGGGCTAAGAAAGGAAATGGAAGAGAGGGGGAAGATAATTGGAGCAAGAAAGGGGTGAAGATGATGGACAGGTAGAACCAGCTGGGATGGAATTGGGAGACTGACCTGTTGATGCAGACAAAGGAACAAAATTGTGGAGGGGGGAGAGGTAGCTGGATCCAGGAAAGTGGGAGGAGAGGGTAAAGGTGGAGACAGCTGTTGAAAGGAGCCATATAAGGAGGTGGGGTAGTGGTCTGGTTGGAACTGTAGGGGAAGGATGTGGTGGGAGTGGGTTGAGTAGGTGCAGAATGTGGTGAAGGGGAAGAGAATTGAGCGACAATTAATGCTTTGCAAAGGAGAGGACCAAAGTGGATGAGAAGAAGAGAGAAAGAGACTGAGACAGCTTGTTGGGAATTGGAGAATTCACTGATTATATCATCAATTGGAAAACTTCCTAGGCATAATATGATGTTCAAACTTGTGTATGGCCTCACCCAGCCAATGTTGAGGCTGTGGACAGACAGGTCAGTGTGAGAATAGGGAAGGAAAATTAAATTGATTGCAATGAGGAGTTCCAAATGTTGCATAAGGACAGAACAGATTACTTGGGAAAGCAGTTGCCTAGTCTGTAGAGGTTTATAATTTGAGGCTTCTTGGGGCCTGTGTTTCCTATCTATGTAGCAGTCCCTCCAGCCCCTTACACACTGGGCTCTAAATTGGCCAGTTGAATGGCCACCGGCCAATTTAAGGGAGAACATGCCCTTCCGCATCATGCACCCGCCGGAAGTCATTGGTGTCCCCGCTTGAGGTCGCTAAAACTGATGTAAATTCACTTTATGGACACGTGCTGATTATCACAGCAACTTAACCTGAGCTGCTCACTCTCCACACTTGAACCTCCAACTAACGTGTCACTGATGATGTCCGCACACACACACTGATGTCATCTTCCACCCGGGAAGCCATCTTCTGATTACAAATTGAGCAGCAGCAGCTCCGAGGTGGTTGGCCAACCCGTGCAGTTTTTTTTAGAATTCTACCCACCAATTGGCTTGTACACGGGCAGGTTAAACTCATGTTACAATCCAATTTGTAAACCCAATTTGTCTAGTCTCACTGACATGGAGGAGGTAAATATAGGATTCGTTTGAATCTTATTGCAATTATTTATGTTGATTTTAATATGTTTACTGTGAAAAATTAAAGAGATCAGTCAAATAAAGAGTTTGAGATATTGTCAAACAGCTTTAAGTTATTTTAAAAGTTTCTGACTGTCAGTAACCACTGCAAAAGGTAACATCAAGTTTTGTGCTTGCCCTGGGCTTCTGGAGGAGATCTTGTAATTTGGTTCTGATCCACTGACATATGGTAGCAGCAATCTTGTTGAGTTGCAGCAGAGCATCTAATAGATCAGTGGTTTTCAAACTTTTTTCTTTCCACTCATATACCATTGCTTAAGGTGGTAGGTGAGTGGAAAGAAAAAGTTTGAAAATCACTGTTTTAATCATACCTAATTGACTCGTTATGTGCATGGTTTCATAACTCCAAAGGAAATGGACCAATGACAATTTTTCTCAAGCAAAATATTTCAGTAACAATTGGATCTAGAGCAGTGGTTCTCAACCTTTCCTTCCCACTCACATACCACCTTAAGCAATTATTTATTAATCACAGAGCACTGATGGCACAGCAAATTACTTAAGTGGTATGTGAGTGGGAAGAAAAAAGTTTGAAAACCACTGGTCTAGATGGTACAAAACTGCTGCTACTGTATGCCAGTGGATGGGTGAGTGAATAGTTATCAATGAGGTGCCTATTAAAGAGGCTTTTGATTCCTGTATGCTTTCGAGCATCTTGAGTGCTGTTAAAGGTGCACCCATCCAGGTTTAGATGGAGAGTATTCCATCACACTCCCGAATTGAGCCCCCTCCCATAAGTTTACTTACTAATATACTTAATAATGTACTAATAAAGATCAAGACCCTTACTCAGCAGGGATAAGGAGACACTTTTAGAGAGCCGCCCAATGGCTTCATCCTGAGTGATGCCATTTTATTCCAATATACCTTTATTCAAACAGTTGCTATGAGCAAAGCATGTCTAAATATTTGCTTTCATTTTCATGAAAGTTTTATGTGCTACTTCAGAGAACATTTACTTTTACAATTTTAAACTTTTATTTATTCTCACTCTATTTATCTATCTATTTATTTATTTCTCTTTTTTCTTTTTGCTGGTTGCTTGAATTCCAGATAACTGTATGTCAATCCTCCACTGTCATCTGTGACATTGAATCCCACAGATTCACCACTGCAGAAAGCTCTTAATCTCTGTTAAAAAGGACATTTTTTTCTCTCTCTGAGGCTGGTCCTCAACTCTCCCACCACTGAGCTCTTCTCCACAGAGTGAAACATGAAAGTCCGCGGATGCTGTGATTGCAGTAAAAACACACTGAAATGGTAGAGGAACTCAGCTGGTCTTTTCACCATCCATGAAAAGTAAAGATATATCTTGCTGATTTTTCAGGACTGAGCCCTTCTTTAAGGAATAAGCAGAATGAGTAAGAAACAGGAAATCTCAGAATTCGGACAACGCCAGCTGGAGGTGGAATCCAGCCAACAAAAAGGTGTTAATTGGATATGGTAAGAGACGAGATAATAATTTATCATGTTTGTGTGAAAGGGAAGGGAGAGACAGAGCTGAGGGAAGCTGATGGAAGAAGGAATGAGGGGGGGGGGGTGTTTAACGACAGCCAAAGAAGTTGATATTAATGCCATCTGGTTGGAGGGTGAGGTGTGGTTCCTCCAATTTATGGGTGACCTCAGTCTGGCAGTGCGTGAGACCATGGACAGACATGTCGGCAAGGGGAATGGGATGGGGAATTGAAATGGGTGGCCACTGGGATATTTATTGAAGCTACACAAAAACCTGTAAAGTAACCAATGAGCAGAGAAACTCCAGCTAAAATATTAACCTGTTTTTAACTTGATATTGTCAATGGCTCTATTGTAGATTTTGCATTCAAACTGCTAATGTTTGCTGCCTCGATATAAAAGGAACAGCAGGGTTGTTCAAGAGACCTTCAGGGGCTGTGACGGACTGGGTTATATCTAGATGATCTTATTTCTTCCAACGTGACGTGTGGGTAGATAAATGAATCAGCTATTGTAAATTATTCCGAGTTTAGGTCGGCAGTGGGGGAATTGGCAGGGGTGGGATTGATGGCGATGCAAGTATAGGAAATGGGGATTGGTGCGGGTGAGTGTTGGATGATCAGCTGTCTGACTTGATCAAATGAGTAGATTTTATTTGTATGTTTTTTTTTCTCCCCCCACCCCCCCACCCCCCACCCCCTCCAATCCTTGATGCAGAAATGGTGGAGGATGTGACCATTGTAATAAAGTAAAAAGAGAAAATGCTGGAAGTACTCAGCTGGACAGGTCACATCTGGGGACAGAAGAACAGATTTAATGCTTCAGATTAAAGGCCCTTCATCAGAATGCTGCTCTGGAAAATACACAAGCAGTGGTGGGACAGAGTTAGTCATGTGCTCTTCTTCTGTAAGGGGTAGTGCTGACGGTGTGATTTATCATAGATCAATGTCCAGATTTATTGTCAGACATCACTTACAACCCTCAGGTTCTTTTTTTCCTGTGGGCCAGGCAGAATTTTTACTTATTGGTAGAGCAAAAACTGTACTTACAAAGCATTTACAGAAGAGAGAAATGCAAACTAACCAAGAAATGTAAACAAACAGTAAATAATAAATATTCAGTAATAAATAATGTGCTAAGTAAGAGGGATTACATGAGTCTCTGAATGAATCTGTTGTTGAGGAGTCTGATAGTTGAGAGATAGCAACTCTTCCTGAAGCTGATGGTAAAAGTCTTGTGGTACCTAGACCTCTTTCCTCATGGTAGCAGCGAGAACAGAGAATATTCTAGCTGGTGTGAATACTTGATCATTGCTGCTGCTGTCTCTTGACACTGTACCGTGCAGATGTTTTCGAAAGTGGGGAGAATTTTGCCTGCGATGGCCTGGTATCCATGATCTTTTCCAGGGCTTTCTGCTCACGTTATTGGCATCCCCATATCAGATCATAATGCAGCCCATCAGTACACTATCCACTACACATCTATAGAAGTTTGCCAAGGTTATCGATGACATACCAAGCCTTTGCAAACTCCTGAGGAAGTAGGAGTGCTTGTATGCTTTCTTTACAATGACATTAGCGTATTGGGTCCAGGATCGGTCCTCCAAGATAGTGATTTCCAGGAATTTGAATTTGCTCACCCACTCCATCTCTGATCCCTCAATGGTCACTAGACTGTACACCACTGGTTTTCCCTCCCTAAAGTTCACAATCAGCTCCTTGCTTTTGATGACATAGTGCGAGATCCTTCAAGCAAGTTTTATATCTCCTGTTTGCTGACTCATCACCCCTTTCTCTACATAAACACACAGAAATGCTGGAGGATCTCAGAGGTCATGCAGCGTCTGTAAGAGGGAAATATATTTAAATGAGCCTGAGCACTTCCTAAAGATGAGCTCAGGCCTGATATGTCAGTTATATATCTTTACCTCTTAAGGACGATGTAATATACAGTGGAAACTTGGGACTATTTTATGCTGGAGCAAGAGCATTGCAAGACTGCAAAAGCCGCATCACACTCGAGTGGTGAGCATGCTCAGTGAGACACATTGTAAGAGCCACATCACACATGACTGGCAGTCTGAGATGTGAGTAAATGTTTGTGCTGCAAACTTACAAGCTTCTCTGAGTGTTTATTAAAACCTCCGATGGTACAACTGAGGACATAGCAGATAATGTGATACCTGCTGAGTTCCTCCAGCTTTTCTTTGTTCTTACTACAATCACAGCATCCACAGGCTTTCATGTTTCACCCCTTTTTTAACAACCCACTACCACAGTATCGTCAGCAAATTTGTAAATGGTGTTGTTGTCGTACTGAGCAACACAGCCATAGACATGAAGTCAGTAGAGCAGGGGGCTAAGAACGCAGCCCTGTGGTCTCTGATGGAGATTCTGGAGGAGATGTTCTTACCAATCCTCACTGATTGTGGTCTGGAGGTGAGGAAATCCAGGATTCAATTACACAGTGGGGTATTCAGGCCCAGATCTTCGAGATAGCTGATCAGATTTGAAGGGATGATGTTGTTGAAAGCCAATCTGCCGTCAATAAAGAGCATCCTGATGTATGTGTCCTTGCTGTCCAGGTGTTCCAGGGCTTTGTGCAATCTTGCCTTTATCAGCGTTTGCCCTGTGATGTAACTCCCATAGTTTGAGCAGACATCATTAATCCTATCACATCATACAAAAGTTCTCCCTGAAATGTTCCAGATAGGACCAGTGGAACACACATCTCCTGATGGCATAGCCGATTCTGTAGACAAGACAAAGAGTAACTTACTTTTGTTTTGGCATGAATGTCACAAAAGAAAAAATGGTCTTCTAAGAACTTAGCATTAACTTCAGTCTTGATTTAATAGATTAAATTACAGTTAGTGGTTGATTATTTTATCATCTATTTCAGATAGAAGAATGTTCATTGCTGCTCAAAAGATACTATCACAGTTTGTTTCTGTCAACTATATTCTCACTGAGTCACATTGCAGTCTCCTGACACTCCAGGAAGGGTAGGATTCTGTTGTGCTGTTCATGAAAATAACTTCCAAATAGATACCTGAAGATGGTGCAAACCTGCTCCTTGTCCTGTCCAAATCCTCTGATACACATAGAAAGAATTAAATTTGGCTTTTCATTAATGGGTCCTTTTAAAACTATTCTAATAGGAGTATGTGATAAGTAATTATTCTTTTTGCTGTTAAAGAAAGCCTTATGGTTTATTTTATTTAAGGATGCATATCAAATGATAAATTATTGTAATCTGATTCTATATATACATCCAAAAGGTACTCAAGCTAGTAACTGCATATTGAGAAGAGATCAATGCCCGGTCAAGATTAATATGCATCAATATAAGCAGGTCATTGCATAATTTGAAACAAAATGCCATAATTTGGATGCCGAAACTTCCTTACTGATCTTATGCATTTGGTCTGTATTCTTGAACGTTTCGTGAGCTCAGGTAGACTTATGGTGAAACAATAAATGCAGCAATGAAATATGGAGATGGATAAAAGTTACTGATTGGTTTAGAACCATTTCCAGATCATCTCTTTGTCATAATTGGCCATTGCCATTATTTCAAAGTCGCTATAGATCACAGTTGTCAGTGGAGCGCACAGTGAACACATACAGCTGAGCTCTTGGCTCGAGCTCCGAGTTCAACTTCCAATGTTGTCTGCACGGAGCACACAGTATCTCATTGTGACTGGGTGGGTTTCCTTCAGGTGTTTCAGTTTGCTCCGGAATTCCAAACACTTGCAGGTTAATTGGCCACTTTGGGTTGCCCCTTTGATAGAAACGTGGAGCGACTAAAATGGAATTAGCGCAAGATGGGTGTAGATGGTTAGTTAATAATAGATGCATCTCAGAAGGCTGAGGGGCCTGTTTCCGTGTTGTATGAACTCAATGACATTGACAAGGTGGCTCTCCAACTCTTATGATCTTGTCCTTTTAGAATACTAGTGGTATGATCTACCATTACAGCACATGGCTCTTTATTTAACAGAGTCCTGCTCCCTTTATTCCCATTTTTATAACATAATGTACCATTCTCAATATTTTCATAATTACAACCCCATCCCTGTTTTGTAATCATGTGCTGCTGAAGCCTTCATCCCTCATATTGCTTCTTGTCTATTCCAGCTTATGTGTGGCCAGCTTCCCTTGTTATACCCTCTGAAAACTTGCAAAAGCTGGCGAAAGCTCCATAATTGCAAGGTTAGCTGATGTAAATTAACCACCCCACCTGCCTCTGCATCCAACATATTATCATCAGCAATTTCCATCACCATCAACATGACTGTATCACCAGACACTTCTTCCCCTCTTCACTTTCATCAGGAAATGGTCCCTCCATGACTCCCTCGCTCACTTCTCCCTTCCCAGTAATTGCTCCCTATACCTCTGACCGCAGGAAGTGCCACACTGGCGGTGGCACCTCCTCCCTCACCACCGTTCGGGGCCCCAAACAGCCCTTCCAAGTGAATCAACACTTTATTTGGAAACTTTATTTAAAGATTTTATCACATGAATAAAACAAAGAAATTACATTTAAAGAAAAATAGAAATAAAGTACTTATTACAACACAGCATTAATAACCTAACTTAAATCAGTCTAAACCCCCCCCCCATATATATGGCCACTAAAAAAAAACTATATATATAAAAAAAACCCCACCCTTCCCCCTCCAAAATAAAGAGTGAAGAATTAATAAAGTTAGTAATATATATATTAAAAAACACTCATAAACAAAAAACAATAACAAGTAAAAACAGTGAAGCAACACTTAACTTGTGAATCTGCAGGGGTCATCTACTGCATCCAGTGCTCCCATTGTGGTTTCCTCTACATCAGAGAGATTGGAGTCACTGATCTCAGTGTTTCACTAAGCACCTTCACTTTGCCCACAACCATGGCGGAATATCCCAATAGCCAACCATTTCAAATTCACATCCCAACAAGTCTATCCATGGCCTCTTGCACTGACAAACCACCTGTGAACTGGAAGAGCAACACCTAATATTCTATTTGGGCACTCTGCAAATGGATGGCATTAGCATCGAGTTCTCCAGTTTCCATTAGGCCATTCCCCTGTCCGCTTCTCTTCCCCATCCCTCTTTCTCCCTTCCTCCAGCACTTCACCCCTTACCCTCTCCGTTCAGTGAGCTATTCCCCCCCCCCCCCAGTATCACCTCAGCTTTTTTCTCCTGTGCCTTCCCAACCTTATCCACCTCTTGCCTGTGACCCAGTACTCCTCCCCTCCCCATTCCCCACCATTTTATTTGGGCACCTTTGATGAAGGGCTCATGCATGAAACATTGATGATGCACAAATAATGATGCTGAACTTCTCCAGCAGTTTTGTGTAAACTATCTAATTAACTCTTGTTTAAAAAAAAAGACTTACTCTCCATTGTCCCCCTTGGAGATTACTTCCCCTGCTACCTCCTGCAACCGTGGTTTGCTTTGTTACTGATCTTGTATTGAAGTTGCCCCAGAGGATGAGTTTGTTCTTCTCTGCCATGTAAGTCAGGGTTTTATATCAAGGTCGAGTCCTCCTTGACTATGTTACCTATGGTGGCTGGTTCCATGTGAGAATAAATCTGAAGATCTCTATATTTTTCCTTATCCCTCAGGGTGTTGTATAAATGTCTTTGTTTATTTTGGGGCATAAGTATGGCTTGGATAAGGGACAGGAGTCGAGTCAAAAGTGGGGACAGGAGTGTATCCTTGAACACAGACTGGATGCTGGGTAGCAGCATGACTGGGATATAGAGGCAAATGTAAGGTCTGGAGAAAGCAGAAATATGGCTGTGCTCAGAGGCATCAACGTTGAAGGTCTCAAGGATCTTTTTATTTTAAATTTAGACATAAAGCATGTTAACAGGCCATTCTGCCCAATTACACCCAATTAATCTACAACCCCCAGTACATTTCAAATGGAAGGAGTGAACCAGAGCCCCCGGGGAAAAACCATGCAGACATGGGGAGAAAGTACAAACTCCTTACAGACGGCATGGGATTCAAATCCAGGTCCAGATCACTGGCCCTGTAGCAGCATTTTATGCTAACTGCTATGCTGACCATGTCATCCTAGAAGATATAATCTTGGATAAGATCTTCTGACAACCTATTATCTTCCAACCAACAGGAGCTGCAGAGTGCCCAGAAAATCTGAACTGCCCCAAAGTCCACCAGGAGTGCATACACTTGTGGTTTTTTTCCAGCAAAAACAAATGTAGATAACTTATCGATATTTCACAGTCAAAATAGCATAGAGTTCATCCTGCTGAGAGCAAAGAATAGGGTTGACACTATTAAGGCAAAGCAATGCTCCGCACCCACTGAAAGAACTCCTTTCCGCAAAACTTCACTCCAGGCCAATAAGAATTTTTTTTAAAAGCTGTAAAAAGACAAGGTCATGGGTTCCCTGCTGAAGTTCTCAAAGAGTAGTATCTTCTGTCACAAATTCAAATCTTATCTCCTATTTAAGGGTTGGATGGGAGGTGTTTAGACAACTAATCCAAGAAAAGAGACACGTCTAATAGTGGTGGCAGCAGAGATCTCCCTGCTGTCATTTCAGACCTCTTCATTATGCCAAAGCATTCCTTGGTTTTTCTTGCTCTATTGCTGCACCTCATCCTTCAAAACACCTCCTGCTATGGCGCTTGCCTGAAGGTTACTGTTCAACTTACTTCACTTCCACACCTAAATGAAGTTCATTCCAACTTCAGTTGTGGATCTGTATTATGCTTGCGTATGAGGTCTTAGCTCCACATTATCCGTGACTTACTCTTTCTTTGGCTTGGCTTCGCGGATGAAGATTTATGGAGGGGGTAAAAAGTCCACGTCATAGGCTTTATATAGCATTGGTGAGGCCTCACTTGGAGTACAGGACACAGTTTAGGGCTCCTTATTTAAGAAGGGATGGGTTGACATGGGAGAAGATTATGAGATTTACAAGAATAATTCCTGGAATGAAGGGATGAGCATATGAGGAACATCTGACAGGTCATGGTTTACAGAAGAATGAATGGGGACCTCATAGAAGCATCTTGAAATCTGAAAGGCCTGGACAGAATAGATGTGGCAAAGTTGTTTCCCATGGTCGGGGAGAAGTTCAGGAGTGACGGGCACCCATTCAAAAAAGAGACATGGAAAACTTTATTTCGACAGAGAGTGGTGAAACTCTGAAATCTGTTATCACAGCTGGCTGTGCCATGTTTTGGGTGTATTTAAAGCAGAGGTTGATAGGCATCTGAGTAGTAAGGGTGTCAAAGGCAGGGTAGTGCTCATGATGAAGAGGCAGAGTGGACTCAAAGAGCTGAATGACCTATTTCTGCTCCTATATCTTATGAAGCTTACAAAGGGATAGGCTTCACCTTGAATATCTGAAAAACTCAAGCATCCCCACTTTAGAGTATCCCACAAGACCTTGGAAAAGATGAACCTATGAAGGTCCACCAACACAACCTTTGACTGTCTGAAGCAATGAAAACCCTGTCCTAACGAGGCAACAGTAATCTATATTCTTCTGTACACAACTGAGATATTGAATTCCTCCCCTAGTCACATCAAAACACTGAAGTGGGATCACCAACTGTCTCCGTAAACTATTACAAATCACTTACAGGATAAACAAACCTATCCCGGGCCAATACCCTAAGCATTAGCATTAGCATCCTGGCTAAATTATGTTTACATTCAACACTTAACTCTGAAAGTGATCATGTTTCCCTGCGTTCTTCCATGGCTAGAGATTGCCAGATAGGTGGAGGGAATTAATCAAGAATATCTTTTAAAGCATAACATCCCAAATTATTTAGAAGATAGAACATTACAGCACAATCCAGACTCTTCAGTCCATGATTTTGTGTTCACCAAATGTATATCTACTTCATAAAAATCCAATCCTTTCTAACCTCACAGCTTATCCATGTGCCTGTCTAAGAGTCTTTCAGATGTGCCTACACCACCTCCCCCCAGCAATGCATTCCAAGCACCCACAACGCTCTGTGTAAAAACCTGCCTCTGGCATTTCCCCGAACCTTTCCCCCACTCACCTTAAACAGATGCCCTCTGGCATTTGTTTTTATCACCATAGGAAAAGGGTGCTGGCTGTCCATCCTATCTATGCTCTTATCATCTGAGATACCTCTATTAAGTCACCCCTCATCTTCCATTACTCAAAAGAGAAAAGCATAATTCTGGTTAACCCTGCTTCATAAAACATGTTCTCCAGTCCAAGTAACAGACTGGTAAATCTCTCCTGTGCCCTCTTCAAAAGTTCCACAACTTTCATATGACGAGTTCCTAAACGTGTGAATCTCTGTTCAAACATTCACAAGAGTCTTTTGTTTCTTCATTAGGAGTATACCCACACTCCTGTTCGGCTCCGAATCATGGGTCCTCTACCGGCACCACCTACGGCTCCTAGAACGCTTCCACCAGCGTTGTCTCCGCTCCATCCTCAACATCCATTGGAGCGCTTTCATCCCTAAAGTCGAAGTACTCGAGATGGCAGAGGTCGACAGCATCGAGTCCACGCTGCTGAAGATCCAGCTGCGCTGGATGGGTCACGTCTCCAGAATGGAGGACCATCGCCTTCCCAAGATCCTGTTATATGGCGAGCTCTCCACTGGCCACCGTGACAGAGATGCACCAAAGAAAAGGTACAAGGACTGCCTAAAGAAATCTCTTGGTGCCTGCCACATTGACCACCGCCAGTGGGCTGATATCGCCTCAAACGGTGCATCTTGGCGCCTCACAGTTTGGCGGGCAGCAACCTCCTTTGAAGAAGACCGCAGAGCCCACCTCACTGACAAAAGGCAAAGGAGGAAAAACCCAACACCCAACCCCAACCAACCAATTTTCCCCTGCAACCGCTGCAACCGTGTCTGCCTGTCCCGCATCGGACTTGTCAGCCACAAACGAGCCTGCAGCTGACGTGGACTTTTTACCCCCTCCATAAATCTTCGTCCGCGAAGCCAAGCCAAAGATAAGGAGTATATAGAAGTATAGTCTAACTGGATGAAGAAAGACACCGTGCCCATCCAGCCACACCGTCAAACACCTTTTGCTTCTTCTGCAGCTGATACTGAAGGTCTCACATTGGCTTCATCACCCATACTAGAACTAGTATGGAAGCAAGTCATCCACAATGCTGAGGAACTGCCAGAGAAAAATTTTTTTGAGATGTATGGATTGGCAATTGGTATAATTCAGGTTGCCAAAAGCATCAATTTTTTTTTTTAATTTCTCTGTTAAAGAGAAAAATGTGTCACAAAATTGTTTAATTCCCCTTCATGACATTGACAGGCTTAACAATTATTTCCAGAGAGAGCAGAGTTCAATATGTCATTTTCAGGCCAAATCAAAGGATGGGATTCCATTGCAGCTCCAAGATATCTCTGCATGATGAGAAAGATGAATTTACGAAGACTAACTGATAATCTTAGGATACGTTTGACAAGATTTGAAATAATTGTGTGACAGAAACACAAAATTAGGATCGCTTGTGAAACAAAAGACTCTCATGAATTGGGTTCACTTAGAGTTAAGGCTAAAGACAGATCTGACATGATTGTGTTGAATGGCAAAAGGGCTATTTGGACCATCTCACACACTTCTTGTGTTCAAACATGAGCTTTTTTTTCAAAAATGTGCTTTCGAGCGTGGCCAACAGTGACACTACTGGTCATTCGAGGAATTGTCAAGGACAGTGGAGCCAAACGTTGATCCAGGAGTTAGTCAACCATATTATTGAAGAACAGACATCATATTGCAAATGATAAGGAAATGAATTATGGAAAGCGAAGACCTGTTGCGAAAATGACAGAGGCAAAGTATAAACTTTTTTAAAAATTCTTAAATAGGTCATTTAGAACTTTTAAAAATACTGTTTAATAAAAGAAGTCCAATGAGGATGAGATAATTTAAGTCTATTTTATATTAGACTTTCACTTCCACTCTTACACTCAATGCTGCACAGACGGAGTTAACAACATGCCGACCAACTTCCACAGCTACTGAGCCTTCTCGAATTCCATAGATTAAACTTGTGAAGTAAAGCTGGCTGGTATTCCCTTGAATTTAGAGAGCTCAGGAGAAATTTAAATTAATAAGTGGGTTTGTTGAGAGTGATTCAGTGGGTGAATCTAAAAGCAGGGCAAATTTAGATGAAGGTCTTTCGTACCGATATTTTGAAGCATTATTTCATGCAAAGGGCAAGGGAAATCTGATATTCTCTTCCTATGATTATGGATGATAATTAAATTAAAATTTTCTAGTTTGACATTAATAGATTTTGTGAGCCAAGAATAAAATGATACGGGACCAGTGTGAGTAAGTGGAGGTGTGCCACAGATTAGTTATGATCTAATGCACCACAGAAAAACAGAGTCTTTCTATGGCCTATACTTGAATTTTGATTTTAGATAAGCAGCAAGTTCCAATGGCTAACTTAGTCATTTTTAAAAAATGCAAACAGCACATTATATCTGTTTTAATCTTTCCCATTTAAGACCTGCCTTTACTAGCCAAAACCAAGATATCCAGTCAAATCCAACCTTTCTGCACCAGGCCTGTAGCTGTGCAGAGCTCAGAAACCTTCAGAGCCAGTGAGTTCCAGATCTCTGCAAGAACATCCTCACACTGGAACCTGCTACCAACCACTTCAATTCCATACCCAATTACTATACTGGCATCTCTGACCATGCCTTATGTACTCCCAAGTTGAGGTCACTCATAAATTGGAGGAAAAACAGCTTACATTCTGTCTTGGCAGTCTGCAACAAGACAAAAATTAATATTAACCTTCAATTTTCATTCATTCCATTTCCAAATCTCTCTCTTTCACCATCCCTCTGCCTCCCTCCCTCAAGTTCCACAGATCGTTCCCTTTCTTTTTCAATCAGAGGTATCTTTTTCAGCCCTCTGTACTCTTCCCTTATCAACTCATTGCTCATTTCTCTTCAGCACCCCCTCCACTTGTACCCATCTATCATCTGCTAGCCTGTGATCTTCCTGCTCAATACCCACCCACCTGACAGTCTTTCTCGGGCATCTGACTGATTTTCAGCATTCCTGAGGAAGGGTTCAGGCCTGTACTTTGCTTCCTATGGATGCTACATAACTTACTGAGTTTCTTCTGCATGGTGGGGTGCTGCACTGAATCCCACCATCTGCAGATTTTTTGTTTATCTCCATAGTTCTACACACATTCACTTTTAGTCACATAAAGAGCAGAAATTGTGCAAGACACAATATTTCAATCAACTAATATCTCTTTCACAGACAATTTAATCCCAAATAGAGTTTGATGTTTATTTTGGATGAGTTTAAAAATAATTAATGAAAGAGTGACCATGAGATACTAACCATATCTCATTTGAATTATTTGTCCTACTCCCAGATTCCTTTCTGTCCCATCCCCTTCTTATCTACTTTTATTGAAACTCAAGGAACGTCAAGGTCATGCATAGGATTTAATATCTGCCAATGTTTGAGAGGGGAATATATAAGGTTGTCAGTTATGAAGGAAACAACTTTGTGCATATCCACAACTTTGCATTTTAAGTAATTTTTTGGATGATAATGAGGGTGGGGTGAACTTGAATTCCCATTTACCCAGCATTCAATCACATGCACATGTTCTATTGAGCTAAATAATTGAGCTTTATAACTGTTAGGCACTACCAGTAACCACCAAGACTAGGCTAAGAGAATGATAGGGTTTAATATACAGAAGAACCTTGCTGGCCCAGATCCAGGTATAGGAATGAAGGGAAAGGAGAGGTGGCTTGACCTTTACGGCCCAGGACCACGAGGGAGGAGTCATAGGGTATGAGTAATCAGTGGACAGGCCAGCTCCATATATACAGTAGTCAACAATAACTATATACAATGGAGGAAACGTATCACCACAATAAATTTAGGATTGCTCCTGCCATTCACTATTTTCAGATCATAACCTCTGCTTCCATTTCTCTTGACTTAATCAATCTGCAATGACAGATCTGACTTTTATTTTACACTAGATCACAACTAACTGTCTTTATCTCATGTGCATTGTCTATGTGTATAATAGGTAGAAATGATCTCAAAATGGTTCAAGCTTTATTTTTTTATTCAACTGTATGGGAATCCTATAAGTATTTTTATATGTACATGAACATCTTAATAACCACACAATACACTTTTTTTCCCACCAATATCCCAGTTCATTGTGAGCCACCTTCTTGGATTACAATCAACACTGGTTTAGAACAACAAAAGAGGGTTAAAAATTTGCTTTCAATTACTTTCTTTGAGTATCTTAATTTCATTATGTAATTGGCATTCATGTTCAGTTTGACTAAACTAATTTCTAGTTTTCAACAGTGACAATAAAAACTTTATTTGTTCTGTAACAATATTCTAGAAATGACAATAATTTCAGATAATAGTTGACTTTGTTTATATAGATAATATCTCAAATCTAGCAAGTATAATTTAGCAATGAATGTTTTCTTTGTGTATTTAGAAATATATTGTGTTCTGGGTATTTTTTGAGATCTTAAGATGAATAATTAAAATATTAAAATAATTTAAAAAAATCATTTAAAATGTATATTAAAAAATAAAATGTAAATGTAAATTTAAAAAATTACATTTAAAATTTAATTTAAAATT
The DNA here is from genome assembly GCF_036971445.1 of Narcine bancroftii. Taxonomy (NCBI): domain Eukaryota; kingdom Metazoa; phylum Chordata; class Chondrichthyes; order Torpediniformes; family Narcinidae; genus Narcine; species Narcine bancroftii. The sequence goes on along the minus strand of NC_091469.1, from coordinate 220,858,566 downwards.
TTTTCTGATCTTTGAATTAGTTTGTTGCTAAAATTATGTTCATTACAAAAATGATTAAGTCTTGGGAATGGAATTTTCCTAAATATTCTTGTCATGTAAAAGATATTGTCAGATAGTATGAAGAAGGGAGAAACTTTTAGAATGCCAAGTCAATTGGTGCAATAGAAATTGAGTATATTTCTATGCTGGTGCCTTCTCTGCCAACTGTTAGCATCCAAATATACTAACAAGATTGAGCTTTTTATATTCAATTTACCTCTCCGAAACTTTACATGAAACAAATTGTTGAGAGTTTCTGACTAACACTTATAATTGGCCTCATGTCCAAAGTTTTATTGGCTTCTTCAATATTTGACACAGACAGAATGTAGACTGTATTTATAACACAACAAATTTGGTTCTGGTCAGCTATTTAGGAGAAGCAATTTAGTATGTATCTATATTCAAAGTTTCATATTATAATTAATATTTGAGGTTTGAATTTATGGCAGGGTTACACCTCTTCATATGAGTCTAAAAAGTCACAGGCAATTTTCTCTTAACATTCAAACAAATGACTGTCTCAGGCATCTGCCATTCATTCCAAGTCTGACGTATTCATTCAATTTTTTTGGTGGTTCATAGTAGAGTGACATAAGGAGGGCTGCCTCATTAGTGAAATAAAAGTCATTTAACTCTAACAATGTAATGCATTCAATTATTTTCGGAGATCTTGGTTGAAAAATGCAGGTGGCTATGTGACCAATCTATATTAGGATGGTGGCTATGAGACCAATCTATATCATGATGGAGAAAGAGAAATGATGAATGATGAAGATATATATTTATCATGGGTTTTAGGAGCCAGAGTAGCATGACACTGATTGTTAAGATCTGTCTAATGAACCACAGCAAATACACATCTTCCTGTTCACAAGATGTTTAGCTCAGTTTGCAGCACCACAAACAATATTTTAGATATAACAGAAATATTGATTTTTTTTTACTGCAGGTGATAGGTAAAGAATGTGGGAATGTTTAGAGTGGCTGAACAGTTGTTGAAAAATGTTCCGTCGCTGGCACTGGGAATTGATTTAAAGTTATATGAAAAGTCAATGTGGATGACATCAGCACACTGCATATAATGGATGATAATGGATTGTAGGCCTGATTTTATACCACTTGACATCACATTACAATACTTGCACTGAATAAATGTTAACCTATAATCTCTTTAGTAGAAATGGCATTGTTTATCTTCACTAACACTGAACACATTGATTTTTTTTAATGAATGCTCAAACAATCTCCGCACCCTAGATTGATTGTTTAGATTTTCATTTTTATAGATTGATTTTATCATGTTCGACTACAAAGTGAATCACAGACATCTGGAAACTTAGCCTGTATATATTCCACATTAATTTCCAACTCTTTCTATTTCCCATTTTGTCACTGAAACTGCTGTTTGGCTGACCTTTGCTCTGCCCCCTTGACCTTTGACTTGGAGAAATATGGCCAGTCGCAGACTGAGGAGTAGGAAATTAATAGGAATTCTGCATAAAAGATCAGCAAAGAATTTATCACCTCAGTCATGGCCACTGCTTCTCTTTGACCCCTTTCTCCCACAAGGCCTTTGTTTCTGGTCACATCTGCAGTGTGTCCATGTTTTCTATATAATTATTCAGAATCAAACCTTATTAATCAAGTTGATCCTGCATTTTAAATGGAAATTGCAGGATTAATACAAGCATCTACTTCATCCTCAAAATCTAGATGGATTTAGCATGGAATCTAATTGGAATACAAAAGAGGGATGTTAGGGACCTAACTGAATTAGAAGCTCTAAACTGACCTACAAATTGATACTCCATGGGGGTATTCCATTCAAAGTGAAATACCAGACTTTTATACCCTTTTTAATGTTTTACTTTACCTTAATATGTGTTTATCAAAGATGTCAAAGACTGCTATTTTGATACTTTTTACTGTTGTCATATTAAGTTCAGAAGCAGCTGGTCGGTTGAAAATGTTGCTCACTTAAAATCTTAGCAAATATTAAGGAAAGGAAAAGGAAACTAATATCGTTTGTAATAATGGGAAGGATAAAATCCTTTGTATTTTAGTTCAAATTGCAACATTGTGGCCAGCTATTAAGAGGAATATCATTTAATATTTTGATAGCTGGAAATTGTCATGATAGTTTTGCAAATTTATATTCCAAAGAAGTATTATGTAAAAAAAAATTGAATCTGATTTCCTCACAAGTCAGTAGCTGGCAACTGAAAAATTGGAATACATTTTACATGCCATGGCTAGCAAAGTAGATTATTTTGGAACTGCAAAATGGGCAAGTTTGTAAAACGGCATTGACACATAAAATATTTGTACTTGTATTTGTATTTAATCAATTCCTTTCTCAGGAGTATTTCCATAAAACAATTTGTTATTATGACATTATAAATTAATAATCTGGTGAAAGACTAATTCAACACTAAAATCTTGGAAAATTTTTATAGGTAAAATTATTTCCCAATCTTTATCTCAGAAACTTGATACTCATTTATTGTACCTTGAAGAGTTGTTATTAATGGAACTAATTCTTCTGAAATAAACTTTGAAGCATTTTGATTTTAACGTATTATAATTCCCAAATATACTACACAGCACAGAAGTTACAAATTGCACTGAAATTAAACAGGTAAACTTAGAGATTTAAAATTAATGGCAACTGGGAAAGCATAGGATGTCATGTCCCACCATCTCTATTTCCAATATGTCATGTATTATCAGCCTTCACTGAATTTATGAATAAAATGAGTTGCAAAATTCATAATTATAATGTCTGAACAATTGAGGCATGACTAGCAGCCATTTTATTAAGCTTGCTAACAAAATTAATTCAATTTTCTAAAGCTCTTTAGAACATTGTAATGTTGTATAAAATTTCAGATGCATATTGAATTTTGATAGATTAATCACATTATTCCCACATGTCTCCTCTTATTTTTCAGTCTTTCCTTCTTATCCATACACTGCCACAATGTCACTGTGTTTTTAATAGCATCCAACAAACTTTTAAGGTCTGGACTATGCCGACATCCATCCTCACACACAAGTTATGCTGATAATTCTGGACACCTCAACAAACACTTGAAATGCTACCAAACTGCCACTTCAGATGATTTATGATGTCATTAATGTCAAGCTATCAGTGGACAAGAGCAGAAGAGACAACAGGAAAGCTGAGTAAAAACAAATAGTTTTGATTAAATTCAAGGACATTCAGTACAGCTTTCAGCTAAAAGCATTTATCATCCCAAAGCAGCTCTTGCTTTTATCCCAAATGTACACTACAGCACTTCAATGTTTCTGAACATCTGCTCCTAATGTTGACTTCTTAAAGAAAACAGAGTACAGTTGTTATTAACATAACTCCTCTTAGTTCTTTAAGTGCATTTGTTTTCCTTCTTAATGTGAACATTGTGCAGTTTTCAGTTTCTTCAAAGTCTTTTTTTATGTGCCTTTGTTCATGATAAATACATAGGTACTGTTAAAAGTTTTCATTTGGTGATTACAAAGAGCAATCAAGATATTATAGTAATTAAGAGCATGTTTCTTTTACAACTGTGCCTTTTACCAATGCAAATTAATTAAAGCAAATAGCATAAGCTTCTCAAGTCTCAATGACCCTTTGCAGATGAACACAGCTATATCATCTGGAGATGAAGTCATTGAATTTGAAAGTTAATGTTACATGCATTTTATGATGCACAGAATATAATTTATTTCTTGGTGAATGACTGCCAAAAAAAAACCTCTTGGTTCTATCGTAGTACAAGTATTTCACTGCCAGTAAAGTGCTTTGGGACATCCTAAGGTCATGGAAGGTGCTGGAGAAATACATGGTGTTATTTTTTTCTCTCTCAGTCACACAATATACCTGCAGTTCCTGCATACCTTGTTCTCTTATTAGGCTCTCATCCATCTCATGTTGTCTGCACAATGTCTAGCCCACTGAATGGACTGTATGAAAAATTAAAATCAATGTTTCTTTTGATATTAAATATTATTAAAACATATCAAAGGTGTGTCAGTCAACCTAAGGTAATAATTCATTCTTTGAGTTCCTGCCAGGTTTAATACCTCATGAGAACTTCTGAACTGAACTACTGTTTCATGAATCCCTGCTGAACAAGCATTTTTAGATGTTTAGATGATTCTGTAAATCCTTGAACTACAAAATGCAAACATAAGTAAATGTTAGCAATTACAACTTTGGATGGGACACCCACTCTTCCATAAGCTGCATCAAACCATAATATTCTGTCTTGCAAACTGTCAAACAGAGTATGAAACAGAATACTGGTGTAAGAATGCTTAATATCCCCCTCTCTATTACTTTAATGAGAACTTTAACTTATTTTTACTGACAATTGCACTGAAAGTGAAGAGACAGGGAATCAGCCGATTGCACCAATCCTTCAGGCATTAATATTCCATCTTGGAACAGTTGAAACACAGTCCCTGGCCAGAAGGCCCATCTGCAGGCGTGGACCCAGGAGAGTGGAGAACGGAGAACCAGTGCTGCTCCAAAGTGTTCAACAGCCTGGTCCTAATGCCATCACCTCCAAAAAGGCCTGAAACAGCCTGTTAGAGAAGCCGAGGGTGTTTTTAAACTAAAATTCTGCAAGTGCGATGGTCTCTGCTTGGCAGCAGCCATAAGGGATTGCAGATTCTGGGAGCAGTGGACTGGTGCAGGGCACCAGAAATGGGGAGAACATCTCCCATTGAGAAGAAGAAATTGTGTCCCTACAGCAAGGGACTCAGCAACAGAAGAAACCACACAAAATACAGGGAACGTGTGGTCGGCATGCCACATGGGCTGTGGGGTACTAGAGGCTGGCTCATGGGAATCAGGTATTAGAACTGGGATTCAAAAGAGTGCTGAGGGCAAGAAAGGCTCCCAAAGGGCATCAGGCACTGAAGGCTTGGTGATCTTGTTGGAGGTTTGGATCAAGCACAATGGATCTGCAGCTGCAGAGGCTGCAAGAGCGCTGGAGGAACCCGGTGCCTGAAGAGACTCTCTTTTGCTTCTCTTTACCTTGTACTGTAAGGAGCACCTGGCAACACTTTGACTGCTTTCCGGCAGTCAGAAATCAATTCTGTGTAATATTATGTTCAATACCAGTACATGACAATAAAACTATCTTTAACAACTCTCTAGTTCCACCCTTTGTCTCCCATCTTGAAAATGTTTCTTCACCGAATATTTATCCAATAAACTCTTGAAGGTGATAATGAAAGCTGTCTCCAATATACCTGCACATGGTGAATCACAGAGCACATAATATAATTGCTCATTCACATCACTCTTAGTAATTTCTTCACTTTTCTAAACTTCTCCTTTTGTTAAGCTTTGCTTTAGTCCCTTCTCATTCTACCCTAAACTTCCTTTTCCCTGCCAAACTAACTTAAATCTACCTAATTCTACTAAATTCCCTTGCAAGGATATTCGTCCTGTCCCAGAAATATAAGGTTAGGAATATCCATTCCAGTGGTGGGCTGACATCATTGACACTAAATTCTCCATTTCACAATCCATTTCTTTCTCATCCCTCATCCAGTTAACAAGCTGAAAATCATGTAAGCAGGTATTCTGACATGTCTACCTGCAGCACAATATCATAACAATATCCAGTTAATGTCAGGGCTCCTAAAACCATCCATGTGTGGAGGGATCTGGGTTTAGGGCTTCTTGAAAATGGCCGTGCAAGTAGATAGGGTGGTAATGAAGGTGAATGGCATCCTTGCCTTCATTGGGTTACATAGTAAGCAGAAGAGTAAAGGAAGTCATTTTGAAGCTGCATAAAACCTTGATTGGCCCACACTTGGATTAATGTGTGCAATTCTTGATTTCCCAATGGGAATGATGTGGAGGCTTTGACAAAGTACAGAAGAGATTTGCAGGATATTGTCTGGATTAGATGGTAAGAGGTATTGGGAGAGTTTGGACAAACTTGGGTTGTTTTCTCTGGAGAGTCAGAGGCTAAGGGAAGACCTGACCAGCCACAATATAGAGGCACCAGGGAAGGGCAAGGGCAGGTTAAAAGCGGGTTCAAGGATGATGAGAGGAAGATTCAATGTAATTTGATAGACTTGAATTTATACATTTGATTTGGAATGGCTATTTTAAAACATTACCTTGAGATTTTATTTTTGCATTGCAGCCAGTTAGGACTGTAAATATAAGAAATGCTGGTTTGCATATACTCATAATAGAACCAGATATCTTATCCATCCAATCAGCAAAGGGCTGATTAGTTCACCTCCTCTTCCTCCTTTTCCTGCTGCGTTGATCTTGGCACACGTGTGTCAAAGGGCATGTTCCAGTACTGTTGCACTGATGAGGAGGCATCTGTTTTGCTGAGGACTGCTTTTGGCAGCTACTCAGACACTAGACGAGTTGTTCAATAGCAGCAAATTTGTTCTGCTGCAGCTTGCACGGCGGCAAGGCTTTTGCTGTGAGCACATTGCCCACGTGTCGTCTGCACTTGAACTAAGTCATCAGCAGACTGTTATTGGTTCTGATGAAGGCGCTTGACCTGAAACATTAGCACAGGTTCTCTTTTCACAGACACTGCCTGAAACAGTGTGTTTCCAGCAACTTCCATTTCTATGAGCCATTATTTGTCATTAACTGCCCATTGGCTTCTGATTGTGGTTCATTGCCAATTGAGTTTGCACTGGCTGTGAAAATGTGAACATTCTCCCAGTGGATGTGCATACCTGGCGTGGAAAATGGGAGCGTTCTGTCAGTACAAGTTCAAGTGTTTGTCTTTCTGTGCTATTTTTGGACCAATTAATCCAAAATTAAGAACCATTTAACTTAGAATATGGGCTTCAATATGAGTTTTAATCCCCAATTTGCCTGCCAAGAGTATGAAATGGAAAATGACAATCATATTCATGTAATTGTTCTGTGCCTACAGTAAGACAATCCATCCTGAAAAGGCACAGCTTTTCCCAAGTGAAATCCATTCCTGACAGCCCACTCAAAACATCTTTTAAATATCTCGGATATGCAATCTGTACTTTATCTAGCTTTTATTGCTATTTAATAATTATTTTGAGCACCTTTTAATAATGTTGTTTTTAACTCATTCAGGAATATGAGACATCGGTGAGACCAAATATGTGCACATAATTGGTTTGCCTGTTTCAGAAAGAATGTTAATATCTTGGAACAGTTCAAAGGAAGTCCACAAGACTAATGCCTGGAATGGGCAGGTTGTCTTATGAGGAAAGGTTAGATGGGCCAAGTTAATATCCGGTGAAATTTAAAAGAGTGAGGGGGTCACAAATGAAGGGGCTACAATTTAAAACAGTTCAGATGTATTTCACTCCTAGGATCCATGAATCTCTGAAAATCTCGTTCTCAAATGGCATTGCAAGAATTGTTTTCAATATTTGTAAGGTAGAGATAAGCAAGCACACAAAGGTTTAACAAAGGTAGATAGGACTGCAGAGTTTTTTTTAACTTTTTATTTTACACACTGTGAACCATATCAAGCAAAATAGCAAAATACATACAAACATTTCCCTCTTAAATATACACAGTGGCATTTTCTCCCCTTTTTTCCCCCTACATTCCTTCCCCCCTTTCCATCCCCCTCCAAAACCAATAAACATTCAACATATACAATACAACAAGACCATTTAACAATGTTATCACACAATGAAAATAAACAAGAAAAATGTGTCATCTACTTTTACACACTGGATCAGGTCATTTTGTTTTCTTATCATTTTAGGGGGTGGAGGTCTGAGGCAAGCCCTCTCTGTTATGTTTCATGTTCGGTTCCCAAATTTGTTTAATAATGTGACTTTATTTTTTAAATTATGTTATTTTTTTCCAATGGAATACATTTATTAATTTCTATGTACCATTGCTGTACTGTCAGGCTCTCTTCTGATTTCCAAGTTGACATTATACATTTTTTTGCTCCAGCTAAGGCTATCATAATAAATCTTTTTAGCACTTCATCCAGCTTGAGGCCTAATTCTTTACTTCTAATATTATTTAGAAAAAATATCTCTGAATTTTTTGGTATGTTGCTTTTTGTGATTTTATTTAATACCTGATTTAGATCTTCTCAAAACTTTTTCACTTTCTCACATGGCCAAATTGTATGTACTATTGTTCCCATTTCCTTCTTACAGCAAAAACATCTATCTGATAATGTTGGATCCCATTTTAAAAACTTTTGGGGTGTGATATATAACCTGTGTCACCAATTATACTGTATCATGTGTAACCTTGTGTTTATTATATTCTTCATAGTTCCAGAACATAACTTTTCCCATGTTTCATTTTTTATCTTTATGTTTAAATCTTTTTCCCACTCTTGTTAGGGTTTATAGCTTATTTCATCATTTTCCTTCACTTGAAGCTTGATGTACATGTTCGTTATAAATCTTTTAATTATCATTGTGTCTGTAATCACATATTCAAAGCTGCTTACTTCTGGTAATCTCGGTCTGCTCCCAATTTATCCTTTAAGTAGTCTTTCAGTTGATGGCATGCAAACATTGTACCATGAGTTATTCCATATTTGCACTTCATTTGTTCAAATGTTAATAAATTATTTCCCAAAAAACAATTTTCTATTCTTTTAATTCCTTTTCTCTCTCATTCTCTAAAGGAAAGGTTATCTATTGTGAAAGGGATTAATTGATTTTGTGTCAATAATAATTTTGGTATTTGATCATTTTTTTTCCTTTCTAAGTGAATCTTCTTCCATATATTGAATAAATGATGCAATACTGGTGAGCTTTTATATCGTACCAGCTTTTTATTCCACTTATAAAGTATATGTTCCGGTACCTTCTCCCTATTTTATCTAGCTCTATCTTAGTCCAATCTGGTTTTTCCCTTGTCTGATAAAAATCTGATAAATACCTTAATTGTGCTGTTCTATAATAATTTTTAAAGTTTGGTAACTGTAAACCACCTTGGTAGTACCTCTCTGTTAATTTATCTAATGCTATCCCTTTCCATTAGAATTTCCTTATTATTCTCTTTAGTTCATTGAAGAATTTCTCTGTTAAGGGAATTTGTAATGATTGAAATAAGTACTGTATCCTTGGGAAGACATTCATTTTAATGCAATTTACCCTCCCTATCAATGTTAGCGGTAATTCTTTCCAATGTTCTAAGTCTTCCTGCAATTTCTTTATTAGTGGCTGATAATTTAATTTGTAAAAGTAGCTTAAATTATTATCTAACCTAGTACCTAGGTATCGGATTGCTTGTGTTTGCCATTTAAATGGTGATTCTTTTTTTAAATTCTGTATAATCTGCATTACTCATTGGCATTACTTCACCTTTATTTGCGTTGATCTTGTACCCTGATATTTCTCCATATTCCTTCAATTTCTTATGTAGTTCTTTTATTGATATTTCTCATTCTGTTAAGTATACTATGATGTCATCTGCAAATAAACTGATTTTATACTCCTTCTCCTTTTATTTTATTTTCTGTTCTTATCAATTCTGCCAATGGTTCTATTGCTAAAGCAAACAGTGAGGGAGATAATGGACATCCCTGCCTAGATGACCTACTTAATTTAAATTAGTTTGATACATATCCATTTACTGTTACCTTCGCCAATGGTCCATTATATAATGCTTTCATCCAATTAATGTACTTTTCTGGGAGATTGAACCTCTGTAATACTTTGAATAAATAATTCCATTCTACCCTGTCAAAGGCTTTTTCTGCATCTAAAGCAACAGCCACTGTTGGCTTCTTATTTCCTTGAAATGCATGAATTAGATTAATAAATTTAAAGTCATTATCTGCAGTTCATCTTTTCTTAATAAATCCAGTTTGATCTTGTTTTACTATTTTTGGTACTTAGTCGGCCAATCTGTTTGCTAATAATTTTGCAATTATCTTATAATCTGAATTAAGTAGAGATATTGGTCTATATGATGCTGATGTTAGTGGATCCTTCCCCATCTTTGGTATTACTGTAATTATTGCTGTCTTACATGAATCTGGCAAGTTATGTGTTTCTTCTATCTGGTTCATCACTTCCAGGAGAGGAGGAATTAATAACTCTTTAAATGTTTTTTAGAATTCTATTGGGAATCCATCCTCTCCAGGCATTTTATTGTTCAGCAGCTTTTTTAATATATCCTGTAATTCCTCTATTTCAAATGGTTTTATCCATTTGTTTTGTTGCTCTTGCAATGTTGGCAGTTCAATTTCAGCTAAAAACTCTTCTATTTTATCATCTTTCCCCTCGTTCTCAGTTTGGTATAATTGTTCATAAAATTCCTTAAAGTTCTCATTAATCTCTGTTGAATTATATGTAATTTGTTTCTCCTTTTTCCTTGATGCCAATACAGTTCTTTTAGCTTGTTCTGTTTTACGTTGCCAGGCTAATATTTTGTGTGTTTTTTCTCCTAGTTCATAATACTTTTGCTTTATTTTCATTATGTTCTTCTCCACCTTATATGTTTGTAATGTTTCGTATTTTATTTTTTTGTCCGTCAATTCTCTTCTATTTGTTAAATCATCCCTTGTTGCTAGTTCCTTTTCTGTACTTATTATCTCCCTTTCCAACTGTTCTATTTCCCGATTGTAGTCCTTTTTCATCTTAGTTACATAACGTATTATCTGCCATCTAATGAAAGCTTTCATTGCATATAGGCTAGTCTTCTGTCCAGTTTTATCCAACATTGGATCCAAACTAAGGTTAAAATCCCCTCCTATCAATATATTCCCTTGCATATCTACAATCTTCAAAAAAAATCTAGCATAACTTTTGATCCTCTTCATTAGGTGCATATATAAATTGAGCAAATTCCAAAATTCTGAATATATCTGATACTTTATCATTACATATTTCCGTGCTGGATCTATTATTTCCTCCTCTATTTTGATTGGTACATTTTTTAAATTAATATGGCTACACCTCTAGCTTTTGAATTATATGATGCTGCTGCTACGTGTCCTACCCAGTCTCTCTTTAATTTGTTATGTTCCACTTGTTAGATGCATTTCCTGCACAAATGCTATGTCTATTTTTTTTCTTTTTTCAGTAAATTTAATAGCCTCTTCTGTTTAATTTGGTTATGTAGTCCATTAATAGTTTTAGTCATATAAATCAACATGGCCATCTCATATTCTGTTTACACCTCATTTCTGCTTCCTCACAACCACCATTTTCATCTCTCAGTTTTCCCTCTTTAAACTCAATGTATGACAACACATTTAAAACATAAAATACATCAACAACTCCCACATCCAATATTCCCTTAACCCCAAATATCCCCCCCCCCCCCACCTCTTTAAGTTGTCCCTTATCCCTTGCCAGGCAACCACAACTCCCCTCTCCATTTGGATTGCAAACCTGCTCGCAAGCATCAACTGATTTTGCAGTGATGGTTATTCTCTCCCACCCAATCCCGCCAGAAAAGACTTTCTTTTTCACATATAACAAAGCTCACCCTCTTTTTTTCCCCTTACTTCCTTTCTTCCCTTCTCTTTCCCTTCTTTAGTTCTTACATATACATTATTTTTACATCTTTATATGCATTTTATCGCCGTTCTTCATTCTTGTTACATCTCTTCATCTCTCGTTCTGTCCTGCAGGCATTTTACAAATTCTCGTGCTTCCTCCGGATCCGAGAACAGTCTGCTTTGCTCCCCAGGGATAAATATTTTAAGCACAGCTGGATGCCTTAACATAAATTTATAACCTTTTTTTCCATAGGATCGATTTTGCATTATTAAACTCCTTCCTCTTCTTTAAGAGTTCAAAACTTATGTCTGGGTAAAAAAATATTTTTTGACCCTTGTCTTCTCTAATTTTATTTCTTGCCCGCTCCAGTATATTTTCTCTTGTCGTATATCTCAGAAATTTTACTAAAATGGATCATGGTTTTTGATGTGTTTGTGGTTTCGGAGCTAATGTTCTGTGTGCCCTTTCTATTTCCATTCCTTCCTGTATTTCTGTCATTCCCAAGACCTTTGGGATCCATTCTTTTATAAATTCCTTCATATTTGTGCCTTCTTTGTCTGTTGGGCCTCCTGCTGCTGCTCTTCTTTCCTTTCACTCTCTTTCCTGTCACTTTCCTCTTCTTCCAGCTGAGAGCCCTGGTGTCGGGCATCCCTCAGTTGGTCGTGTTGTGTTTGCCCATTCCTCAGCTGAGTCTCCCTCCCACTGGTGTTTTCCTTTACCTTAGATTGCACACTGCTCACGTGCGACTCCTCACGCATGTGCAGTTGCACACTTTTGTTTGGTTCAGAGATCCAGTTTTGCAGTCCAGAGGTCGGGGGGGGGGGGGGGTCATGACTCTGCGGGGTCATCACCAACCTTGGAGAACGGACTCTCTTTTCCACGATGGCTCCCTATTTTTTCATGCAGGTAAGGCCTTCTCCTTTCTCTTCCGTCATCTTTTCTTCTTTTTTTCCCGTTGTTTTTACTTTTTCTTTCTTGGGTGCCATTTTCTTTCTTTTCTCTACAACTTTATATTTTATTTGTTATGTTTTGTATTTCTTGAACTTTGTATTTTCTTCACTTTATTTCTTCTTTTCTGGAGAGGGCTGGTATTCCCCTATCATCCACTACTCCATCACATGACTTCCCCAGGACTGCAGAGTTGAGGTTCAAATCAGTTCAGCCTTGCCTTTATTAAATGGTGGAGCTAGCCAGGGGTCTAAGAGTGGCCCCATAATGTCAACCACCATCCCCCCATGTAACAGCTGGAAAACTACTGTGCTCCAAACCTAAAGGCAAAATGTTGTGACCATTGCAAGACAGTCTTTCTTTCAATCATATCAGTGTAATGTTGTACATGGTTCCAGCAAAGAGGCTTCATGTTCTGTGAAATTCTGCAAAAGGAGCCAATGGAGGAGAGACTGAAGATATGTGTGGTGCTGGCAGTAAAATGTGGCCACATAAAATGAAATAGAATCAGTTCATAGACTGCTCTCGAGAATGAAGAAGAGCAGTTTGCTTTGGCTCTACTACTTGAGACCATCGATCACACTTAAGGCACCACCTTTAACAAGTGAGCTGCAGGCAAGAGTCAGAACTATTTGATGTCATCAGATTGTGCTAAAATAAGAATCTTTTAGCATCCTAGCTTGTAGAGTAATAAACATTTATTAGAACAGGGGGTTCAAAAGACTGAACTTTAGAGACCAAGGGCAGATTTGTACTACATGGCATGGCAGGTGGCCGGTGCTGTAAATTAAAACCTTGCCCTGAAGCTCCCATTACAGCAGTTATTCTGCAGCATTGTTTACAACTGTCTTTTGCATTTCATTGAGCTTCCATGTCTCAATGTAAAATAAAATTGTTAAAGGAGGCAATCAATAACCTATTCAATAGTTTGAAACCCTGTGCCACATATTTACCTTATAATAATTTGCAGAGATAGATGTGTGGCCCTACCTAATTTTAGATTATATTACCAGACTTTTAATATTCGCTATCTAACTTTTTGTTTTTTTTTATTTTGACAAATTGGATAGTCTGTTATGGACAGATTTAGAATTGAAATATGTGCAGCAATATTCAGTGGCCTCTTTATTGGGTACCTCTCTTCCATTTAGTTTTTCCAAGATCAATAAGGATATATTTAATCAAATACACAAACATATATTGTGAATCTGGTTCCAAATTAGGAATTTTTTTAACATAATAATCTTTGTTTTATCTACTGCTATCTCTCATAATTTTTTCAACTATCAATAATTGTTCAATTGTTCTCTGTATTATTTATTTTTCATATTTATTTAAGCTGTCTTTTGAATAGCAGGCAAGTAAATATAACTTAACAAATATTCATTCTTTTAGATAATTACCTATTAGAAATTTTTTAAATACTATATTACCAGACTTTCCATTTGTATATCCACCAGATCTGGTTAAAAATTATTTTCAATGGAATCCTTCTCAGAAAGGATTAATTGGAATTATATATGAAAAATTATTGAAATTACATTCAGTACTTCATGATAAGATTAAAAAGACTTGAGAATTGGAATGTGCAAGACTCTTATTGGAGGATCAATATGACAAGATTCTTAAACTGGTGAATACATCTTCAATATGTGCCCGAAGTTCATTAATCTAATTCAATGTGGTGCATCGTGTTCACATGTCCAAAGATAAATTGGCTTGTACCTTTTTATAAATTAATCCTATTTGTGACAGATGCAAATCTGATATTGTTACATTGCCACATACTTTTGGTCTTGTCCATCCTTAGAAATCTAGATTTTTCATATATTTTCAACTGTTTTCAGGTAGAGCTATGAACCAATGTAATAACTGCTCTTTTTGGGGTTATTGAACCAGACACAGGATTGTTTTCTGTACCTGGGCAATGGTTTGTGGACTTATTTAAATTATTGGCTAGAAGAGGCATCTTATTCAAATGGAAAGACTCTAGACCTGCAACAGTGTTTCAATGGATTCCTGTTTAAGTTTAGAAAAAATAAAATATCAAGTATTTGATTCATCAGTGAAATATGAGGATACATGGTGACCTTTTATGTCTTATTTTAATTTGATGTAAATGTTTTTAATGTGATTCGATGTAATCTCTCTACCAGATGAGATATAGTCTCACCTTTGTTTTTTGATTCACGGATGAATCAAAAGCTACAAAATATACAAAATATATGTAACCCTCAGGATAAGCTGCTCAGATGTATTCTTATTGGTTAGTGTTATTTTAAAAGGCTTAATGCCTCTCTCTCGCACACACACACACACACACACACACACACACACACACACACACACACACACACACACACACACACACACACACACACACACACACACACACACATTTTATATATAAAAACACACATTATAAATTTATATATATACACACACACATACACACAATTTATATATAAATACACAAATACATTTATATATATATATATATATATATATACACACACACATACATATCTTTGGCTTGGCTTCGCGGACGAAGAAGATTTATGGAGGGGGTAAAAGTCCACGTCAGCTGCAGGCTCGATTGTGGCTGATAAGTCCGATGTGGGACAGACAGACACAGTTGCAGCGGTTGCAGGGGAAAATTGGTTGGTTAGGGTTGGGTGTTGGGTTTTTCCTCCTTTGTCTTTTGTCAGTGAGATGGGCTCTGCGGTCTTCTTCAAAGGAGGTTGCTGCCCGCCGAACTGTGAGGCGCAAAGATGCACGGTTTGAGGCGATATCAGCCCACTGGCGGTGGTCAATGCGGCAGACACCAAGAGATTTCTTTAGGCAGTCCGTGTACCTTTTCTTTGGTGCACATCTGTCATGGTGGCCAGTGGAGAGCTCGCCATATAACACGATCTTGGGAAGGCGATAGTCCTCCATTCTGGAGACGTGACCCACCCAGCGCAGCTGGATCTTCATCAGCGTGGACTCGATGCTGTCGGCCTCTGCCATCTCGAGTACTTCGATGTTAGGGATGAAGTCGCTCCAATGAATGTTGAGGATGGAGCAGAGACAACGCTGGTGGAAGCGTTCTAGGAGCCGTAGGTGATGTCGGTAGAGGACCCATGATTCGGAGCCGAACAGGAGTGTGGGCATGACAATGGCTCTGTATACGCTAATCTTTGTGAGGTTTTTCAGTTGGTCGTTTTTCCAGACTCTTTTGTGTAGTCTTCCAAAGGCGCTATTTGCCTTGGCGAGTCTGTTGTCTATCTCGTTGTTGATCCTTGCATCTGATGAAATGGTGCAGCCGAGATAGGTAAACTGGTTGACCGTTTTGAGTTTTGTGTGCCCGATGGAGATGTGGGGGGGGCTGGTAGTCAGGGTGGGGAGCTGGCTGATGGAGGACCTCAGTTTTCTTCAGGATGACTTCCAGGCCAAACATTTTGGCTGTTTCCGCAAAACAGGACGTCAAGCGCTGAAGGGCTGGCTCTGAATGGGCAACTAAAGCGGCATCGTCTGCAAAGAGTAGTTCACGGACAAGTTTCTCTTGTGTCTTGGTGTGAGCTTGCAGGCGCCTCAGATTGAAGAGACTGCCATCCGTGCGGTACCGGATGTAAACAGCGTCTTCATTGTTGAGGTCTTTCATGGCTTGGTTCAGCATCATGCTGAAGAAGATTGAAAAGAGGGTTGGTGCGAGAACACAGCCTTGCTTCACGCCATTGTTAATGGAGAAGGGTTCAGAGAACTCATTGCTGTATCTGACCCGACCTTGTTGGTTTTTGTGCTGTTGGATAACCATGTTGAGGAACTTTGGGGGGCATCCGATGCGCTCTGGTATTTGCCAAAGCCCTTTCCTGCTCACGGTGTCGAAGGCTTTGGTGAGGTCAACAAAGGTGATGTAGAGTCCTTTGTTTTGTTCTCTGCACTTTTCTTGGAGCTGTCTGAGGGCAAAGACCATGTCAGTAATTCCTCTGTTTGCGCGAAAGCCGCACTGTGATTCTGGGAGAATATTCTCGGTGACACTAGGAATTATTCTATTTACGAGAATCCTAGCGAAGTTTTTGCCTGCAATGGAGAGTAGCGTGATTCCCCTGTAGTTTGAGCAGTCTGATTTCTCGCCTTTGTTTTTGTACAGGGTGATGATGATGGCATCACGAAGGTCCTGAGGCAGTTTTCCTCGGACCCAACAAAGCTTGAAAAACTCATGCAGTTTGACATGCAGAGTTTTGCCGCCAGCCTTCCAGATCTCTGGGGTGATTCCATCCATATCTGCTGCTTTGCCACTTTTCAGTTGTTCAGTTGCCTTATATGTCTCATCCTGGGTGAGGACCTCATCCAGCTCTAGCCTTAGGAGCTGTTGAAGGAGCTGGAGCAGGGCGGAATCTTGGACTGAGCGGTTGGCACTGAAAAGAGATTGGAAGTGTTCTGACCATCGGTTGAGAATGGAGATCTTGTCACTGAGGAGGACTTTGCCGTCTGAGCTGCGCAGCGGGCTTTGGACTTGGGGTGAGGGGCCGTACACAGCCTTTAGAGCCTCGTAAAAACCCCTGAAGTCGCCAATGTCTGCGCTGAGCAGGGCTCGCTTGGCGAGGCTAGTCCACCACTCATTTTGGATCACCCGGAGTTTGCGCTGAAGATGGCTGCATGCGTGATGGAAGGCTTGTTTCTTCTCTGGACAGGACGGCTTTGTAAGGTGAGCCTGGTGGGCAGCTCGCTTCTTTGCCAGCAGCTCCTGGATTTCCTTGCTGTTATTGTCGAACCAGTCCTTGTTTTTCCTGGAGGAGAAGCCCAGTACCTCTTCAGTGGATTGCAGTATGATAGTCTTCAGCTGATCCCAGAGGGTTTCAGGGGACGAGTCCGTGAGGCGGATTGCATCCTCGAGCTTTGCTTTGAGGTTTGCATGGAAGTTTCCTCTCACTTCGTCTGACTGCAGGTTTCCAACATTGAACCTCTTTCTAGGGGCTCTACTGTTGCTGGGGTGTGGCTTGAAGTGAAGGTTGAGCTTGCAGCGAACCAGCCGGTGGTCAGTGTGACATTCCGCGCTGGGCATGACCCTGGTGTGGAGCACATCTCGTTTGTCTCTTTCTCGCACCAGGACGTAGTCCAGGAGGTGCCACTGTTTGGATCGGGGATGCATCCAGGTAGTCTTCAGGCTGTCCCTCTGCTGAAAAAGGGTGTTTGTAATGACAAGCCGCTGTTCTGCGCAGAGCTCCAACAGGAGGCGCCCATTGTCGTTGCACTTGCCGACACCATGTTTGCCCAGGATTCCTGGCCAGTTTTCTGAATCTTTGCCGACGCGAGCGTTGAAGTTGCCAAGGATGACAACCTTGTCGGCTGTAGGGGTGCGTTGAATGAGGTTGCGCAGGTCAGTGTAGAACTTGTCCTTTTCTGCTGGTTCTGCCTGGAGGGTTGGAGCATAGACACTGATGAGGGTGATGTGATGCTTGTTTTACATTGCGATATTGTTACCAAGGGGGAGTCGCATGGACATGATCCGGTCCGAGTGGCCTGTCGGGAGGTTTTCGAGTTTGGAGGCAATGGAGTTCTTGACCATGAAGCCTACACCAGAGAGGCGTCATTCATCCAAAGGCTTGCCAGACCAATAGAGTGTGTAGCCTGCGCCGCGTTCTTGGAGGCTGCCTACATCTGCAAGGCGGACTTCACTGAGAGTGGCGAAGTCGATGTCAAGTCTGAGGAGTTCATGTGCAATGAGGGCAGACCGACATTCAGGTTGGTGGCTGTCAGCCTTGTCTAGCATGGTTCTGATGTTCCAGCATGCTAGCTTGAGTTTGTGAGCATCTTTTGAGGGGGAGGACGTGGAGTGGGAGGACGTGGACCTGTCCTCGGGCCTGCGCAAAAGAGCTTTTAGGTGGAGTGTAGTGTGCTCAGTACTGGCCCCACCCTTTACATCCATGGTTCGTGTGCCGTGGCCAAGCAAGCTGGAACGTGGTAGCGAGGTCCTTGGGTCGTAGGTTTTATATCGGAGTGGCCTTCTCCTATGCAGTTTATATATATATATATATAATCCATATATCAATACACACACATACATACACACATTTTATATACAAATACACACATTATATATATATATATATATATATATATATGTGTGTGTGTGTGTGTGTGTGTGTGTATGTTTTCTATATATATATTTGTGTGTGTGTATATATATATATATATATAAATATAGTTATATATTTATAACTATATATATACACACATACATTTAATCTATAAATATATATTATATATATACACATACATTCACACATTTTGTATAGAAACATACGCGTAATATATTTATATATACACACACATACACACATTATATATTTATATACATACACTCACATACATAGACACATTTTATATATAAATACACACATTATATATTTATATATATATATATATATGCACACATACATACACTTATTTCATATATAATACACATTATATATTTATATATACATGCATACACATATGCATGTATTTATATTTAAATAGACACATTGTATATTTATATATACACACATGTACATTCATACACATATTTTAAATACAAATACACATTATATATTTATATATGCACACATATTTTATATTATGAGTACATATATTATACATTTATATATATATATATATATATATATATATATATATATACTCTAAAAGATACATAGAGACACATTTTATATAAAACCATACACATTATTTTTTTTATATATATACATACATACACACACTATATATATAAATCTCTTCTCTTTGGCTTGGCTTCGCGGACGAAGATTTATGGAGGGGGTAAAAAGTCCACGTCAGCTGCAGGCTCATTTGTGGCTGACCAGTCCGATGCGGGACAGGCAGACACGATTGCAGCGGTTGCAAGGGAAAATTGGTTGGTTGGGGTTGGGTGTTGGGTTTTTCCTCCTTTGCCTTTTGTCAGTGAGGTGGGCTCTGCGGTCTTCTTCAAAGGAGGCTGCTGCCCGCCAAACTGTGAGGCGCCAAGATGCACGGTTTGAGGCGTTATCAGCCCACTGGCGGTGGTCAATGTGGCAGGCACCAAGAGATTTCTTTAGGCAGTCCTTGTACCTTTTCTTTGGTGCACCTCTGTCACGGTGGCCAGTGGAGAGCTCGCCATATAATACGATCTTGGGAAGGCGATGGTCCTCCATTCTGGAGACGTGACCCATCCAGCGCAGCTGGATCTTCAGCAGCGTGGACTCGATGCTGTCGACCTCTGCCATCTCGAGTACCTCGACGTTAGGGGTGTGAGCGCTCCAATGGATGTTGAGGATGGAGCGGAGACAACGCTGGTGGAAGCGTTCTAGGAGCCGTAGATGGTGCCGGTAGAGGACCCATGATTCGGAGCCGAACAGGAGTGTGGGTATGACAACGGCTCTGTATACGCTTATCTTTGTGAGGTTTTTCAGTTGGTTGTTTTTCCAGACTCTTTTGTGTAGTCTTCCAAAGGCGCTATTTGCCTTGGCGAGTCTGTTGTCTATCTCATTGTCGATCTTTGCATCTGATGAAATGGTGCAGCCAAGATAGGTAAACTGGTTGACCGTTTTGAGTTTTGTGTGCCCGATGGAGATATGGGGGGGCTGGTAGTCATGGTGGGGAGCTGGCTGATGGAGGACCTCAGTTTTCTTCAGGCTGACTTCCAGGCCAAACATTTTGGCAGTTTCCGCAAAGCAGGACGTCAAGCGCTGAAGAGCTGGCTCTGAATGGGCAACTAAAGCGGCATCATCTGCAAAGAGTAGTTCACGGATAAGTTTCTCTTGTGTCTTGGTGTGAGCTTGCAGGCGCCTCAGATTGAAGAGACTGCCATCCGTGCGGTACCGGATGTAAACAGCGTCTTCATTGTTGGGGTCTTTCATGGCTTGGTTCAGCATCATGCTGAAGAAGATTGAAAAGAGGGTTGGTGCGAGAACACAGCCTTGCTTCACGCCATTGTTAATGGAGAAGGGTTCAGAGAGCTCATTGCTGTATCTGACCCGACCTTGTTGGTTTTCGTGCAGTTGGATTATCATGTTGAGGAACTTTGGGGGACATCCGATGCGCTCTAGTATTTGCCAAAGCCCTATATATAAATATATATAAATACACTCATTACATATATATATACACACATACATTGTCCTGGGTAAACTTATACCTCTCATTTTGTCCATTTTAGATTGGTCACAGTGTTTGAGCTACCGAAAGAAAATAGACACACACACTGAGAGCAGTTCAGTTTATACAAATGTTTATTACAAATTCAAAAGCTGATTTCAAACTACAATATGCAAGCCCTTCCCAACTATATTTATTCACGCCTGTACTGGTCCAAACTGCCGAAGTGAGGCAACGACTGCATACTTGTAGTAGGTAGTCAGGGCGCCGGTAGCAGCTTCACCACCTCCCCCAACCGGGACGTTGGCTGGACTCCAGAAGTTCTTCTTCTTGCTGAGAGATGTTGCCATCACTCGGAGAGTCTCAAATTCAGCAGTGGGACCATGGCTTATATTACACAAAAACTGCTTACCCAAGCACCTATTCCCAACACAGCAAGACTGATAAGCGAGCAAGCTAGCATTCTTGGCTTCTATCGAATAATGTAATTTTCAGTTTATCACTTTGAATACAATGGTTTATTTTGCATCAAGGCTAGGCCTCTGACAGTCTGTGACCAAAACAAGCAGGAAGATTAAATGTTCTTGGTGCACAGATCTCCTTTCGTCAGATAACTTCATCTCTGGTCCCATGTTGGAATTTAGCTTATGTCTGCTGATTCTAAAAGCAAGCAGATTCTCAGCCTTGCAGAAGCAAAGTCTGCAAAAGTAAAAAAAAAACATGATTTAAATCTTCCATTACCTACCTTCACACACATTTTATATATAAATACAAAATATATATCTATATATGTATACACAAACACATACATACATTCATACACATTTTATATAAAAATACATGTTATATCTTTATATATGCATACACACACATACATGCACTCATATTATATATAATTACACACTTTACATATATACAGTCATACATTTTATATATAAATTTACACATTATGTATTTATATATGCAAACACATTTTATTTATAATACACACATTATATATATATATATATATATATATATATATAAATCTATCTATTTATTTATTTACTTATCCTCTTCTTTGGCTTGGCTTTGCGGACAAAGATTTATGGAAGGGTAATGTCCACGTCAGCTGCAGGCTCGTTTGTGGCTGACAAGTCCGATGCGGGACAGCCAGACACGGTTGCAGCGGTGGCAAGGGAAAATTGGTTGGTTGGGGTTGGGTGTTGGGTTTTTCCTCCTTTGTCTTTTGTCAGTAAGGTAGGCTCTGCGGTCTTCTTCAAAGGAGGTTGCTCCTCGCCGAACTGTGAGGCGCCAAGATGCACGGTTTGAGGCGATATCAGCCCACTGGCGATGGTCAATGTGGCAGGCACCAAGAGCTTTCTTTAGGCAGTCCATATACACACATTTTTAATATAAATACACATTATATATTTATATATAGACACATACATAATTCTTTGGCTTGGTTTTGCAGATGAAGATTTATGGAGGGGTAATGTCCACGTCAGCTGCAGGCTCATTTGTGGCTGACAAGTCTGATGCGGGACAGGCAGACACGGTTGCAGCGGTTGCAAGGGAAAATTGGTGGGTTGGGGTTGGGTGTTGGGTTTTTCCTCCTTTGTCTTTTGACAGTGAGGTGGGCTCTGCGGTCTTCTTCAAAGGAGGTTACTGCCCGCCGAACTGTGAGGTGCAAAGATGCACGATTTGAAGCGATATCAGCCCACTGGCGATGGTCAATGTGGCAGGCACCGAGAGCTTTCTTTAGGCAGTCCTTGTATTTCTTCTTTGGTGCACCTCTGTCTCGGTGGCCAGTGGAGAACCCAGTGCGGATACAAATATATAATGTGTATATAAATATATAATGTGTGTATTTAAATATAAAATGTGTGTATGTATGTGTGTATACATATATAAATATATAATGTGTGTATATATAAAATGTTTTTGTATGTATAAATGAGTGTATATATAAAATATATGTATGTATTCATATATAAAATGTATGTGTATGTGTGTGTGTGTATATATAATGTTTGTTTTTATATATAAAATGTGAGTATATATTTATGAATATATAATGTGTTTATTTATATATAAAATGTTCTTTCCTGTATAGGTGTATGTATGTTTATATATATATATATATATATATATATATATATATAAATATCTAATGTGTGTATTTAAATTAAAAATTTGTGTGTGAATGTATGTGTGTATATGTAAATATATAATGTGTGCATTTAAATATAAAATGTGTGAGTATGTATGTGTGTATGTGTGAATATATATAAATATATCATATGTGTGTTTATGTTAAAAATGTGTCCATATGTAGGTGTATCTATGAAAATGTAATGTGCGTTTTATATTTAAAACATTTAAAAATGTGTGTGAAATTTATATATATATATATAATTATTGTAATTATGTATGTGTCTCCATTAACAATGGCATGAAGCACGGCTGCGTTCTCGCACCAACCCTCTTTTCAATCTTCTTCAGCATGATGCTGAAACAAGCCATGAAAGACCTCAACAATGAAAACGCTGTTTACATCCCGTACTGCACGGATGGCAGTCTCTTCAATCTGAGGTGCCTGCAAGCTCACACCAAGACACAAGAGAAACTTGTCCATGAACTACTCTTTGCAGACAATGCCACTTTAGTTGCCCATTCAGAGCCAGCTCTTCGGCGCTTGACGTCCTGTTTTGCGGAAACTGCCAAAATTTTGGCCTGGAAGTCAGCCTGAAGAAAACTGAGGTGCTCCATCAGCCAGCTCCCCACTATGACTACCAGCCCCCCCACATCTCCATCAGGCACACAAAACTCAAAACGGTCAACCAGTTTACCTATCTCGGCTGCACCATTTCATCGGATGCAACGATCGACAACGAGATAGACAACAGACTCGCCAAGGCAAATAGCGCCTTTGGAAGACTACACAAAAGAGTCTGGAAAAACAACCAACTGAAAAACCTCACAATGATTAGCGTATACAGAGCCGTTGTCATACCCACACTCCTGTTCGGCTCTGAATCATGGGTCCTTTACCGGCATCACCTACGGCTCCTAGAACTCTTCCACCAGCGTTGTCTCTGCTCCATCCTCAACATTCATTGGAGCTACTTCATCTCCAACATCGAAGTACTCGAGATGGCAGAGGCCGACAGCATCGAATCCACGCTGCTGAAGATCAAACTGCGCTGGGTAGGTCATGTCTCCAGAATGGAGGACCATCGCCTTCCCAAGATCGTGTTATATGGCGAGCTCTCAATTGGCCACCGAGACAGAGGTGCACCAAAGAAGAGGTACAAGGACTGCCTAAAGAAATCTCTTGGTGCCTGCCACATTGACCACTGGCAGTGGGCTGATATCGCCCCAAACTGTGCATCTTGGCGCCTCACAGTTCGGCGGGCAGCAACCTCCTTTGAAGAAGACTGCAGAGCCCACCTCATTGTCAAAGGACAAAGGAGGAAAAACCCAACACCCAACCCCAACCAACCAATTTTCCCTTGCAACCACTGCAACCGTGACTGCCTGTCTCGCATCGGACTTGTCAGCCACAAACGAGCCTGCAGCTGACGTGGTCATTAACCCTCCATAAATCTTCGTCCGCGAAGCCATGCCAAAGAAAAAAAAAAGAATATATTTATATACCCACAAGCATATACATACATAGACATTTTATATATGAATACATACATTATCCATTTATATATATATTCATATATAAACACATTTTTATAAATACAAGTATAATATATTTATGTATACACACACATCATACACACAGATGTTATATTTTAATGCACACATTATATATTTATATGTATACAAACACATACATACATACATACACATATTTTATATATAGATACAAACATTATATATATACACACATACATACACACATTTTATATATGAACACATTATATATATGAATACATATACACACATTTTATATATGAATACACACATCATATATTTATATACACTCGTACATACATCTTATATATAAATAAACACATTATATCTTTATATATACACAAGCACAAACATACATATACATATTTTATATATAAATACATTATATATCTATATGTACACTCAAATATACAGACGCATTTTATATATAAACACGCATTATAATATTATATATATATATATATATATATATATATATACATCCACAAACATTTTATATTTAAATACACACATTTTATATTTACATTCAAATTATATATTTATATACACACATACATACACACACATTTATATATAAATACATGCATTATGTATTTATATTTATACACATACTTAAACACATTTTTATAAATACAAATATAATATATTTAGATATATTTACACACACACATAGATATACAGACATTTTATATATAAATAAGCACATTATATATTTATATGTATATGTCTTTCAGAGTTTAATACACACCTCAAAAACCAATAGTCTAAACACTAACAACTGTGAACTCCATTACAGAGTTCTATCCAGTCTTAAAAAAAAATTCTACTAGAACTTTTCTTTCTGGTCCTCAACCGATGCTGCATCCCCTTTACTTGGCCGCGGCAGGAGTAAACGCATGCAGGCCGATTCCAGGGCGCACCACTCCATAACTGGGGACAGCGGTCATAGATCTCCAGAAATGGTTCGACCTAAAAGGGAAGGTAGGCCTCTTCAGCCCGGTTAAACAATCTGCATAGGAGAAGGTCACTCCGATATAAAACCTACGACCAAAGGACCTCGCTGCCACGTCCCAGCTTGCTTGGCCACGGCATACGAATCATGGGTGTAAAGGGTGGGGCCAGTACTGCGCACACTGCACACCACCTCAAAGCTTCTTTGCGCAGGCCCGAGGACAGGTCCATGTCCTCCCCCTCAAAAGATGCACACAAACTCAAGCTACCATGTTGGAACATCAGAACCCTGCTAGACAAGGCTGACAGCCACCGACCTGAATGTCGGTCTGCCCTCGTCGCACATGAACTCCTCAGACTCAACATCGATATAGCCGCTCTCAGCGAAGTCTGCCTTGCAGATGTAGGCAGCCTCCAAGAACACGGCGCGGGCTACACACTCTACTGGTCTGTCAAGCCTCAGGCTGAACGACGCCTATCTGGTGTTGGCTTCATGGTCAAGAACTACATTGCCTCCAAACTCGAAAACCTCCTGACAGTCCACTCTGACCAGATCACGTCCATGCGACTCACCCTTCAAAACAAGCGACACATCACTCTCATCAGTGTCTATGCTCCAAGCCTTCAGGTGGAACCAGTGGAAAAGGACAAGTTCTACACTGATCTGCGCAACCTCATCCAACGCTACCCTACAGCCGACAAGGTTATCATCCTTGCCGACTTCAATGCTCGCGTCAGCAAAGACTCAGAAACCTGGCCAGGATTCCTTGGCAAGCATGGTGTCAACAAGTGCAATGACAACGGGCAACTCCTGTTGGAACTCTGCGCAGAACAGCGGCTTGTCATTACTAACACCCTTTTCCAGAAGAGAAACAGCCTGAAGGAAGACTACCTGGATGCATCCCCGATCCAAACACTGGCACCTCCTGGACTACGTTCTGGTGCGAGAAAGAGACAAACAAGATGTGCTCCACACCAGGGTCATGCCCAGCGCAGAATGCCACACTGACCACCGGCTTGTTCGCTGCAAGCTCAACCTTCACTTCAAGCCAAAGTTCAAGAACAGTGGAGCCCCCAGAAAGAGGTTCAATGTTGGAATCTTGCAGTCAGAGGTAGTGAGAGGAAATTTCCAGGCAAACCAAGCAAAGCTGGAGCATGCAAACTGCCTCACGGACATGTCTCCTGAAACCCTCTGGGATCAGCTGAAAACGGCCATACCGCAATCCACTGAAGAGGTACTGGGCTTCTCCTCCAGGAAAAACAAGAACTGGTTTGACGAAAACAACCAGGAAATCCAGGAGCGGCTGGCAAAGAAGTGATCTGCCCACCAGACTCACCTTGCAAAACCTTCCTGGCCAGAGAAAAAACGAGCCTTCCATCTCGTATGCAGCCACCTTCAGCACAAAATCCGGGAGATCCAAAATGAGTGGTAGACTAGCTTCGCCAAACGAACCCAGCTTAGCGCCAACATTGGCAACTTCAGGGGTTTTTATGCGAAACTAAAGGCGGTGTATGGCCCCTCACCCCAGTCCAAAGTCCTCTGCGCAGCTCAGATGGCGAAGTCCTCCTCAGCGACAAGATCTCCATCCTCAATCGATGGTCAGAACACTTCCAATCCCTTTTCAGTGTCAACTGCTCAGTCCAAGAATCTGCACTGCTCCAGCTCCCTCAACAACCCTTGACTCTAGAGCTGGATGAGGTCCTTACCCGGGAAGAGACATATCAGGCAATTGAACAACTGAAAAGTGGCAAAACAGCAGGTATGGATGGAATTCCCCCACCCCCCCCACCCCCCAGAGGTCTGGAAGGCTGGCGGCAAAGCTCTGCATACCAAACTGTATGAGTTTTTCATGCTCTGCTCAGGACCTTCGTGATGCCATCATCTCCTGGTATAAAAACAAAGGCGAGAAATCAGACTGCTCAAACTACAGGGGAATCACACTGCTCTCCATTGCAGGCAAAATCTTCGCTAGGATTCTCCTTAATAGACTAATACCTAGTGTCGCCGAAAATGTCCTCCCAGAATCACAGTGTGGCTTTCACGCAAACAGAGGAACTACTGATATGGTCTTTGCCCTCAGACAGCTCCAAGAAAAGTGCAGAGAACAAAACAAAGGACTCTACATCACCTTTGTTGACCTCACCAAAGTTTTTAACACCGTGAGCAGGAAAGGGCTTTGGCAAATACTAGAGCGCCTCGGATGCCCCCCCAAGTGTCTCAACATGGTTATCCAACTGCACGAAAACCAACAAGGTCGGGTCAGATACTGCAATGAGATCTCCGAACCCTTCTCCATTGACAACGGCGTGAAGCAAGGCTGCGTCCTCGCACCAACCCTCTTTACTATCTTCTTCAGCATGATGCTGAAACAAGCTATAAAAGACCTCAACAATGAAGACAGTGTTTACATCTGGTACCGCACGGATGGCAGTCTCTTCAATCTGAGTCACCTGCAAGCTCACACCAAGACAAAAGAGCAACTTGTCCATAAACTACTCTTTGCAGACGATGCCGCTTTAGTTGCCCATTCAGAGCCAGCTCTCCAGCACATGAAGTCCTGTTTTACGGAAACTGCCAAAATGTTTGGCAGGGAAGTCAGCCTGAAGAAAACTGAGGTGCTCCATCAGCCAGCTCCTCACCATGACCACCAGCCCTCCACACATCTCCATCGGGCACACAGAACTCAAAACGGTCAACCTCGGCTGCACCATTTCATTTGATGCAAGGACCCATTATATAATAAAATATACGCACATACATACATACACACATTTTATATTTAAATGGACACATTATAGATTTATATATATACATATATATATATATAATATATATGTATATATATATATAAACACACTTTTTATATCTAAATAGACACATTATATTTACATAAGCTGACACATTATATATTAATATATATATACACATATATCCAAATAAATGTTATATGTAAAAAAATACATTTTATATTTATACACATTTCTTTCTTTGGCTTGGCTTCGCGGACGAAGATTTATGGAGGGGGTAAATGTCCACGTCAGCTGCAGGCTCGTTTGTGGCTGACAAGTCCAATGCAGGACAGGCAGACACGGTTGCAGCGGTTGTAGGG
Organism: Narcine bancroftii; assembly: GCF_036971445.1. Classification (NCBI taxonomy): domain Eukaryota; kingdom Metazoa; phylum Chordata; class Chondrichthyes; order Torpediniformes; family Narcinidae; genus Narcine; species Narcine bancroftii. The sequence goes on along the minus strand of NC_091469.1, from coordinate 220,830,238 downwards.
GAAAATTGGTTGGTTGGGGTTGGGTGTTGGGTTTTTCCTCCTTTGCCTTTTGTCAGTGAGGTGGGCTCTGCGGTCTTCTTCAAAGGAGGTTGCTGCCCACCAAACTGTGAGGCGCCAAGATGCACGGTTTGAGGCGATATCAGCCCACTGGCGGTGGTCAATGTGGCAGACACTAATAGATTTCTTTAGGCATTCCTTGTACCTTTTTTTTGGTGCACCTCTGTCACGGTGACCATTGGAGAGCTCGCCATATAACACGATCTTGGGAAGGCGATGGTCCTCCATTCTGGAGACGTGACCCACCCAGCGCAGCTGGATCTTCAGCAGCGTGGACTCGATGCTGTCGACCTCTGCCATCTCGAGTACTTCAACGTTATGGATGAAAGCGCTCCAATGAATGTTGAGGATGGAGCGGAGACAACGCTGGTGGAAGCGTTCTAGGAGCCGTAGGAGATGCCGGTAGAGGACCCATGATTCGAAGCCGAACAGGAGTGTGGGTATGACAACGGCTCTGTAAATGCTTATCTTTGTGAGGTTTTTCAGTTGGTTGTTTTTCCAGACTCTTTTGTGTAGTCTTCCAAAGGCGCTATTTGCCTTGGAGAGTCTGTTTTCTATCTCGTTGTCGATCCTTGCATCTGATGAAATGGCGCAGCCGAGATAGGTAAACTGGTTGACCGTTTTGAGTTTTGTGTGCCCGATGGAGATGTGGGGGGGCTGGTAGTCATGGTGGGGAGCTGGCTGATGGGGGACCTCAGTTTTCTTCAGGCTGACCTCCAGGCCAAACATTTTGGCAGTTTCCGCAAAACAGGACGTCAAGCGCTGAAGAGCTGGCTCTGAATGGGCAACTAAAGCGGCATCGTCTACAAAGAGTAGTTCGCGGACAAGTTTCTCTTGTGTCTTGGTGTGAGCTTGCAGGCGCCTCAGATTGAAGAGACTGCCATCCGTGCGGTACCGGATGTAAACAGCGTCTTCATTGTTGAGGTCTTTCATGGCTTGGTTTAGCATCATGCTGAAGAATTGGTGAGGCCAAATTTGAAGTATGATGTGCAGTTTTGGTCGTCGAATTATAGGAAGGGTATAAGCAGAATAGAGAGAGAGAGAGAGAGAGAGTACAGAGGAGATTTACGAGAATGTTGCCAGGGTTTCAGGGTGTGAGTTACAGGGAAAGGTTGAGCAGGCTGGGACTTCACTCTCTGGAGGGTAGAAGGTTGAGGGATGATTGAATGGAGGTATTTAAAATTATGTGGGGGACAGATAGAGTCAATGTGGACAGGTTTTTTTCCACTGAGAGTGGGGGAGATTCAAACATGGAGGACATGGACAGAGATTGAAGGGGGAAATGTTTAGGGGAAACAGGAGGGGAATTTCTTCACTCAGAGGGTGGGGTGAGTGTGGAGTGAGCTTCCGGCCGAAGTGATAGATGTGGGCTTGATTTTAATATTTAAGTAAAAGTTGGATAAGGTATATGGACGAAAGGGGGAATGGAAGGTTCTGGGCTGGGTGTGGGTCAATGGAACTAGACGGGAGAAGGTGTTCAGCATGGACTAGAAGGGCAAAACGGGCCTGTTTCTGTGCTGTAATTGTCATAAGATTGAAAAGAGGGTTGGTGCGAGAACACAGCCTTGCTTCACGCCATTGTTAATGGAGAAGGGTTCAGAGAGCTCATTGCTGTATCTGACCCGACCTTGTTGGTTTTCGTGCAGTTGGATAACCATGTTGAGGAACTTTGGGGGGCATCCGATGCGCTCTAGTATTTGCCAAAGCCCTTTCCTGCTCACGGTGTCGAAGGCTTTGGCGAGGTCAACAAAGGTGATGTAGAGTCCTTTGTTTTGTTCTCTGCACTTTTCTTGGAGCTGTCTGAGGGCAAAGACCATGTCAGTAGTTCCTCTGTTTACGCGAAAGCCGCACTGTGATTCTGGGAGAATATTCTCGGCGACACTAGGTATTATTCTATTTAGGAGAATCCTAGCGAATATTTTGCCTGCAATGGAGAGCAACGTGATTCCCCTGTAGTTTGAGCAGTCTGATTTCTCGCCTTTGTTTTTGTACAGGGTGATGTATATATATATATGTATATATATATATATATATACATATGTATACACATACATTATATATATATATATATTCATATGTATATGTACACAGACATTATATATATGTGTGTTTTTCATATATATATATATATATATATGTGTTTATATGCATAACACACACACATGATATTATATTTACAGTTTTGTTCCCTTTAATTGTGTTGTATTTATTATAAAAAACAATAAAAATAATTTTTAAAGAAAATTCTAATGTGGCAGACTTCTTATTTGTATAACATGAGTGTGTATACATGAGTTCCCATCTAGACGAAGTTATGATCATGGAGATTGTAGTGTCTGTGTGAGCTTCCTTGATATTTCAGCAAAGGGAAAATATATGCATGATCTCTATAGGGGTGTAGCCAGGTTCTAAATTTAGATGGAGCGAGCATATTAAAAAGGCACCACAGCACATGCCAGATGGTGAGTACATCATTGAATAGCGGGCCGCACTAATTTTGCAGCAGCCCACAGAGTGGGGATGGTGGTGACGGTGTCGGAGCAGGGCGATGGCAGTGAAAGCGGAGCAAGGGGTTTGCAGTATCAGAATGGAGACAAAATGCACCACCTGTGAAAAATGTGCTCAGGGGGAGTGGTCACACCTTGGAACCCCCAGCTACACCTTATTCAGAAGAGAACAATAACAAAGCCTTGGTGCAGAAGAATACTCATCTTCGATGAAAGATCGATCCACAAAAGTTAATCTCTCTTACAGGTAATGTTTCATGCAAGTAAAACATGAAAGTCTACATTTGTCGTGGTTGAAGTAAAAACACAAAATACTGGAGAAACTCAGCAGGCCAAACAGTTTCCTTTATTTTCTTCTTTTTCTTTGGCTTGGCCATCCCCGTCTGGCTCTGGATCCAAACTGAAAAATAAAGGTAAGAAAACATAAGATAATGGTAACCTTGCCAAACTAACTTCTTTTTTTCTTCTTCTTTGGCTTGGCTTCACGGAAGAAGATTTAGGGAGGGGTATGTCCACATCTGCTGCAGGCTCGTTGGTGACTGACAAGTCCGATGCGGGAGAGGCAGGCATGGTTGCAGCGGTTGCAAGGGAAAATTGGTTGGTTGGGGTTGGGTGTTGGGTTTTTCCTCCTTTGTCTTTTGTCAGTGAGGTGGGCTCTGCGGTCTTCTTCAAAGGAGATTGCTGCCCGCCGAACAGTAAGGCGCCAAGATGCATGGTTGGAGGCGATATCAGCCCACTGGCGGTGGTCAATGTGGCAGGCACCAACAGATTTATTTAAGCAGTCCTTGTACCTCTTATTTGGTGCACCTCTGACTCGGTGGCCAGTGGAGAGCTCACCATAGAACACGATCTTGGGAAGGCGATGGTCCTCCATTCTGGAGACGTGACCCACCCAGCGCAGTTGGGTCTTCAGCAGCGTGGATTCGATGCTTGCGGACTCTGCCAGCTCAATGTTGCTATATAAAGTTTCCTTTATATAGCAAAAGTAAAGGTACATAACCAATGTTTCAGCATTGAATTCTTCATCAAAGGATGAGCAAAATATAGGCAGTCATCTGAACAAAATAGTGGAGGGGGGAGGAAGCACGGACCCTCAGGCAGGAAGGAGGGAGGGCACAACAGCTAATGGGGGGAGGAGGGCGACTCTGTGAATGGAGAGGAAAGTGGGTGGAGAGCTGGAGGGAAGAAGACAGAGGGATGGGGAAAATAGAGAGAGAGAGAGAGAGAGAGAGAGAGAGAGAGAGAGAGAGAGAGAGAGAGAGAGAAGAGAAAAGGCTAGCAGGAACCAGAGTTGTCGATATTAATGCCATCCGATTGGAGAGTGCCCAGACGGAAAAATTAGGTGTTGCTCCTCCAATTTACGGGTGGTCTTGGTTTGACCATACATGAGGCCATGGAGAGACATGTCAGCATAGGAGTGGAACACAGAATTTAAATGGTTGACCACTGAGAGATCCCTGTCACTGATGCATACAGAGCAACGGTGCTCAGCGACGTGATCTCCCAGTCTGTATCCAGTCTCTCCGATTTAGAGAAGGTGACAATCGGAGCACCAGATTCAAGGTCGCTCTAGTACATTGTTAGTTTTATTTCAAGATTTCCAAAGAATACCGTACATGTTAGTAATATTATATTTGTAGAATTAGGTGTTCTTCCTTTTTGTTTTTTCTCTTATTTTTTTTTGGGGGGAGGGGCTTGGGTAGAAAATTAAACATTTATTGTATAATTTTGTATGGTTTGTTAAGTTACTGTATTATTGAATTTAAACTTTGTATTAATACAAATAATAAATAAAATTTTCAAAATAAAAATTTATAGAATTTAACTCAATGTTATTAGCTAATACAACTGAAACTTGAGTAACTGCCTTATACCCCACCAGTGAAGTTTGTAAATATTCAAACAATTCAATGAGCAGTGGTCTCGGTTCTGTCCATCTCAATAGCGTGGATCTCTCAGTGGCCACTCATTTCAATTCTCCATCCCATTCCCTTGCCGACATGTCTGTCCATGGCCCCATGTACTGCTAGACTGAGACCACCCATAAATTGGAGGAACAACACCTTATCTTCTGACTGGGCACCTTCCAAATTAATAGTTTTGACTTCTCTGGCTTTCATTAAACCCCCCTCCCTCACCCCCTTCTTCCCCTGTCATCGCTCCTTTCCCTGTCTCCTTTCACACAGACATGATAAATTCTCATGCAGTCCCTTATCATATTCAATTAACCCCTTTTGATGGTCTGGATTCCTCCCCTATTGTTTGAATTCTGAGACTTTCTGATATATCCTGCTTCTGGCTTTTCTGATCTTTTTTTCCTTGAAGGGTTCAGGCTCGAAACATCGGCAACATATCTTTGTCTCTTATAGATGCTGAAAAGAGCAAAATGCTGAGTTCCTCCACCATTTTGGTGTGTTTATTAGATTACATCACGACTGCATGAAGTCAAATAATATTGTAATAGATTCTATATCACTCGAGAAGATAAATTTGTTCAATCCAAAAATTTACAAAATTGAAACCATAGTCATATTGAATGTTTAATTATTGGATTTGTCAGCTGTTTATTTAATTTAGTGAGTGCAAGGGGGAACAAAGCCCCTAAAATAGAAACCAGCACAAACCCACGCTCAAGACTCATCCATCATGGACATTGAATTTCATCCAATTTTGTGTCCAGAAAATTATATACCGAATAGTAATTGCCCAATAGTAGAATCTAAAATTGGGCAAAGCCATATCACCATCCTTTATTAATTTCTGTAAATATTTCTTACTTAACCCAAGGTTCTTATTCTGCCATATATATGAAGAAATTCTAGAATCAATAATATATATATATAAAAAGACTTAGATGTGAAGAATGGAACTGCCTGAAATAGATACAAGATTTAGGTAAAATAATCATTTTAACTGTGTTAATTTGACCAATCAATGATCAGGACAAAGGAGACCATTTCATAAACGATTGTTTAACATGGTCAATTAAGGGTAAAAAGTTAACCTTAAATATATCCTTATGCTTAATAATGATTTTAACACCTCAATAAGTAAAATGATCAGTAACCAATCTAAATGGAGATTGTTCATTGTTAAGAACATGCATATTTAATAGAAAAAAGCATGCTTTTATTGAGATTCAATTTATAACCAGAAAAAAATGACTAAACTACTAAATTGAGCAAGTAATAACAGTGACACCTTATGTATCCCATCCCCACAAATAATGCCAAATATATTTGGTGAGTAATTGAAAGCAATTGCCAGGGGTTCCAGGGTATTGTTAAATAATAAAGGGTTCAAAGGACAACCCTTCCTGTAACTTGAAGCAACCTAAAAATAAATTTAAAAAAGGGGGATCTCTAATTATTGCTAAATGCAAGAGCCTAAGTGAATGGTATATCAGTTTTAAGTAAGAGATTAATTTTGGACTAAAATTAAATTTCTCAAGTGTATTAAATAAATATTCCCATTCAACTCTATCAAATGTCTTCTCACCATCAAGTGACATAACATATTTAGGAATTTTACATGAAGGAGAATATTCAATAACCTCTTAATATGGAAATACAAATAATGATTCTTGATAAATCCTGTTTGATCTTTAGAAATAATTTGTGGAAGGGCATTTTCCTATCTAGTAGCCAATATTTTAGAGTCCACATTCAATAAAAAATAGGTCCATATGAAACACATTCAGTGGGGTCTTTTTTTGTTAGAGATTAAAGAGATAGTCCTATTCTATCTAATTTTTTCTTCAACCATCTAGAATTGATCAGGCTTTTCTTTTATGGAATACAAAGGGAATAGTATGTTTTCACGATTTATTTATAGATAACTGTCTCATGTCTTTTGAGCAGTTGTCTAATAAGTAAAATTTGCTTAGATCATATTTTTTCAGATGTTTTCAAATTTTTTCTGATATCACAGCAGACTGGTTACCAATAACATTTTATGTGTAAATCTTTTTCAGAAGAGTTTAATAGGAACAATTTATGATTTCTGACAAAATTAAGAATGAATGGGAAAGAGAACTTCAGATAGCTTTACCTATAGAGACATGGGAGAAAATTCTCTGATTAGTTTACACTTCTTCAATGTGTGCTCGACACTCTTTGATACAGTTTAAGCTGGTTCATAGGGCTGATATGTCCAAGGACAGGCTAGCTCATTTTTATTCCCATTTAAACCCTATATGTGATTGTTGTCATTGTGAGGTGGCTTCCTTGACACATAGGTTTTGGTCCTGCGCTTCCCTGACAAAATATTGGAAAGATACTTTTGATATTCTTTTTTTCTCATTGACCTACAACCTCATCCAATTACTGCACTTTTTGGCTGGCCAGTTTTGGAATCTGGCCACTGATCTGCTTCAGCTTGTGAGTTTGCATTTGTACTTTAACAGCCAGGTACTTCCATTCTACTCAAATGGAAAGACCCTAAACCACCTACTACGTTTCAATGGTTTTTCCCGAACTATAGCACATTTAAATTTAGAAAATATTAGAAGTGGTACTGTTGATCCTTTCTGAATCCTTTACAACATTTTTTTGTGAGTGTAGAGGAGCGGAATTAACTACAAAATAATTGTTTAACTGTTGAAATGTGGTCGCCCAGCTTTTGTTTTCTATTTTTTTGTTTTGTTTCTTAGTTAGGGGGATATTTTATAATAAAATCTGTTTCCTTTTCATGTTTGGCCTTTAAGAGATTGGCCTTTAATGTGTTGCTCGATGTCTGTGTTTGTATATGTTAACCATTGTTAATGCAATCCCAATCTCTTTGTATCATTCTTAAGTTTATTAATCTGAAACTTAATAAAAAGATTAAAATCGAAAGATTCTATATCACTGCACTTGTGTATTAAATAATTTATGCATCACACCATTATTGCATCACCCTTGTTTTAAAATACATTACCAATATAAAGACATGCATGGACCAACAAAGCTATCATTTTTTTCACAATTGTTACCTCAGTGAGTTGAGTGATCAATACTTTCTGCACCCCTCAAAAACAGGTGACAGAACTGTGAGATTGTAACAACTTTCAATGAGGCACTCTCAAAATAGGCAAATGACATTTCTCTTTGAATTTACTGCAGTCCAAGTAGCAAGTAAAAATAAATACCAACTTGGGTAAGATTATTTCCTCACACCATTTTCCTTATTTTACAAAAATTATCAAAGACGCTATGTGGATCCTTACCAAATCTGGGGGAAAGAAGACACTGGTACTTCATGGACCACAGCTTTTAACTGATCAACTGGCATGGTGAGCATAGCAGTTAGTGCGAGGCTGTTACAGTGCCAGTGACTGGGACCGAGGTTCGAATCCTGAGCTGCCTTAAAAGAGCTTATAGGTTCTCACTGTGTCTGCATGGGTCCAGTTTCTTCCTACCCTGCAAAATGTTCTGGAGGATTTAAGTCAATTGTGTATAATAGGTGGCACGGGCCTAATGGGCCAAATGGCCTGTTAACGTGCTGTATATCTAAACATTGCTGGCAATTTTGGACTCCTTGCAATCCCCTAAATCATTCCCAATGTGATATGTTATGCCAGTCAAAACAACTGATATTCTTTACCAATACCAAGTAAATGGTCATCTTGACCCAATGGGTAAGACGTCAAGCTACAGAAGAAAAAAAGTCCTTTAGCAAAGCTAGTATTTATTTTAGACAAACAGACATAACAGGCCCTTTCAGCCCACGAGCCCATGCTGCCCAATTACACCCAATTGACCTATACACCCAGTATGTTTTTGAAGGGTGGGAGAAAACCTGAGCCCCCCGGAGGAAACCCATGCAGATACAGAGAGAACATATAAACTCCTTACAGACACCACTGGTCCCAATCGCTGGTGCTGTAACAGCGTTGCGCAAACCAGATGAGTTATGTTCTAATTGTCAGCATTTAAACTGAAAGGCAGCTTTGTTCTTTGCATTCCTACAATCCTGTCAGCAATTCACTGAAGCCAGCCAGAGCTCTTTCAATAAATAGTTCCAAAAGTTAGCAATGATTTCATGAACTTGACATCAGTTATAAAATTTAGAATCAATACCGAGATCTGAATCTGTCTTTCACTAGAACAAAATGGTCACCGGTAGCAAATGGCGCCCACGTCAGCCAGAGAATGTCAATGTCAAATGTTATGTGAGAAAAGGGCAAAACCATTGGTTGGGGCTGGGCTACAGTAGATGCACTGCTGTACTACTGGAGTACAAAGCAAGTTTTAGAGGCACCAAAAAAAACAAACCTGCAGACTCTGGAATTTTGAGTAAGCACTCTCAAAATAGGCAAATGGATAGAAATGGAGAGTCAATCTTTTTGGCCAGTACCATTGTTAAGACTGGATCAAAGGTTGATAAAGGGTCTTGAGCCGAAATGTGGATTGTCTGCTGCCTGACCCACTGTCTATCCATAATTAATGTTGTCCCAAGCAATAGTGATAAATACTTACATAATCAAAATGAAATGGAAAATGCCTGATTAAAAAAGATATATAATTTAACTCAATCACATAAAAGGACTAAATGAACTTGACTAATCTACTGAGAGAGCCCATGTCACATTTACATTGGTGCAAGGAGTGAAAACCCATTTAAAATTATCAACTTAATTGACCTTGAAAATCTAACATATGTATCTTTATGCAAAGTTCCAGGTGTGCAGAATCCCAGAAGTTACTTAGAATTATGAAGGGTATTATGACACTTCAAAATAAACTACAAATGTATATACAGTGACTTTTTCTCCCCCCCCCCCCCTTTCCTCCCAAACCACCCCCCCACCCCCCCCTCTCATCCATTTTAGGTATACAATCTAGGTTGCATTAAGCCAGTCAGACAATGTTGTCATTCAACCAAATTACACCAGAAATTCTACTGAGTCCATTCTTTTCTTTCCTTCTCCTTCCATCAACTTAGGTAATGTTTGTCCCCGGTAGGTTTTCGCTATTGTATTTAATGTAAGGCTCCTATACTTGTTCGAATATTTCAATGTTATTTCTTAACCAATATGTTATTTTTTCTAATGGAATACATTTATTCATTTAAATTTGGTAGTTTCTTCCTTTTAATTTGGTTATGTATTCCATTAATATTTAAAGACATATAGTTCAGCGTAGCCCTTTTATATTTTGTTTATCTTCTCTTTCCGTTTTTCCATCATTACCTTTCCTCCTTTTCCATTTCTGTTTTCTTATTTTCAACTCTTTATAAGACAGCATTCCTACAACATCTAACATTTTCCTTATTCTCCTATTTCTATCTTATTTATCCCCAATCTCCCCTTCACCTCCTGAGTTGTCCTTTATCCCTTGTCGGACAACCACATCTCCCCTCTCCATTTGGATTTGCGAATCCACTCGCAAGCGTCAACTGATTTTGCAGTGACCGCTATTTCCCCCCACCCCGCCTCCCCCAGAAAAGATTTCACTTTTCATATGTCACAAAGGTCCCTCTTTTAATTCCCTCCTTATTCTCTCTATTCCATTACCTTCCCTTATTAATTCTTGTCTATACTATCCATATTTTCCTCTAAGTACAGATACATTCATGTATGCTCATTGTCTCTATTCACTCTTATACCTCTTTACCTGCATACATATCAATCGTGATCATTTTTACTCTCATTACCCGTCTTCATCCCTCAGTCTATTTTTGTCTTTACCCACATACATATCAGTCGTGATCATTTTAACTCTCATTACCCGTCTTCCTCCCTCAGTCTATTTTTGTAATTGTTCTGCAAATTTTCGTGCTTCTTCTGGATCCGCGAATAGTCTGTTTTGTTGTCCTGGAATAAATATTTTCAATACCGCTGGATGCTTTAGTATAAATTTATACCCTTTCTTCCATAAAATCGCCTTTATATGTGTGAAAAGAAATAGTGTATATCATGGCTAATGTGATTTATGGTGTGAAAAATAAAAAAAATTTAAAAAAAAAAAAAAAAAAAAAAAAAAAAAAGCAGACAAAACCATGATGTGCAACATGTCATTGAAAATTAATTTTCTGCATATGCACTTGGACTTCTTCCCTGCTGATCTTGGTGCAGTCAATGACCAACATCATGAAACATTTCACCAAGACATTATGACCATGGAAAAGCGGTATCAGGGCAACTGCAACCTATGGATGCTGGCCAACCATTATTGGACACTGACATGAGAGGCATCAGATGCTGAGTGCAAACGAAAATCAGCGGCAAAACATTTTAGATCATTTGAACTAACGCAAGGTGTCAGCATCATTATACAATTCAACATGCTAAATTCAATAAAAGTTAATTTAATGTTAAAAAAAAAAAAAAAAAAAAAAAAAAAAAAAAAAAACTACAAATGTAAAGTTCAAGCACTACAGCAGGAAAAGAAAAAAAAATTGGAATGAGTTTGAAGCAAGTAGAAAATAAATAACGATTACATAAACCAAGTTTCTCAGGTCAGGTTCACCACTTGAATCTTGGGAGCTGTGCAGAATCTTGCATATATCTGATTTATAGCAGTCCAACATGAGCAGACTTCCCTGCAGTTAGAATTCGCCAACTCAACCTCTTTACTTGTCTCTTCTCTAAATCTTCAGTGCCAACCTCATCATGAGCATTTCACAAAAAAAAACACCAGACAAATGCAAGCTTTTGTTCTTATGATGTGCCCAAATACTTGTACTCTGCGCAATGCTAAATATGCCATGCGGAAACTTAAGTCAAGCTCCCATCACAAGCCTACCAGAATCCTATGGTTCTGGTGTCATCATGACAGAGTCAGGATTGTTTTCATCCTTCCATCCAGATATAAAATGTGAAGATCAGCTATTGAAACTGTTTTTTTTTTTGCATTGTTTTCAGTTTGTTTCTATTATAAACAACTAACATTCAATACCAATTCCAGATCTAGACACAAAATCTGCTCGAATACTTCCAGTGGCCTTCATTTTCCTTCTTCGCTCCTCAGTTTCCTATATGTCCTCACCCACTTTTCCAATTTCTTTGTCAATATTACCTTTCACTTATTTCTGTTCTTTAACTCTTATTATCCTAATGAGTTTATTTTTGTTACATTTTCTTTAAATTTGTTTTGTGTTCATTATAATTGGCTGCATTGCTCTGTGAGAGATTATGGAAAGAGAGCAATTGTGCTATTTCTCAGGTAAAGGTAAGGGTTCCATTGTTGTCATGTGATACTACATTTAGAATGTAACATACATGAAATTCTTTAACTTTGGTCCACCGTAAGGCAGACAGAGAGTCTTCACTTTGTCCAACGCCGCTCGTAGAAACCTACAGTCATCAGTTGAAGGAAGTGACTCTTCTCCTCTGAAGGCATTTAAGCAGTGATCCATGTTAATTCAACAGAAACCTGGGTTTCAAAACCAGTAGATAAGAAATTTTAAAATGTGACCGTAGAAAATAAACACATTTTTGTCAGTGTTATTTGTAGCCCATGTTTAACATCAAGAGATTATGCAAAGCAATCGATCTCGGAATTATTATCAGGCATCATACAACAAACCTTTTGGAGTGAAATCAGGGTAGATAAATCAAGACATATGTTGAAAGAAGCAGCAGAGTAAGAGGGATTTTGACTTCCATTCATTTGAGCTGACATAAGAAAATTGGGAGCCAATGTAAGTTATTGAAGGCAGGGCTGAGGATGAACAGGACCTGATATAAGTTGGATTATAAAGAGTAGAGATTTGAAGAACGCAGGTTTAAAGAGAACATTGTTGGGATGTATTAGACTTCATCTTACCACTAAATGTTAGTGAACATTCATTGTAAATTTTGATTATAAATTCAATAAAATAAATATAAAATAAGATGAGCCGAGGCTTGGTAACAATATCTACAAATCGCTTAACGTCCATGATACATTCTGTGAAACAGGATGTTATTTGATTCGATGATGTGTGAACACCACATTAGAGCAACATAGGCATTTACTATTATACGCCCGGCAACGCAATCATTTGTATACAAGAGACATGAGATACACATGTTGCATGTGGGAAGCCGCTGCATCCCATTTTCCGATCGGGATTTCTGAACTCTATTATAACCTTGGGTGGCACAGTTGGTGTAGTGGTTAGCACAATGACTTTACAGAGCCAGAAATTGAAACTGGGGTTCAAATCCCACTTTTTCTGTAAGGAGTTTGTACGTTATCCTTGTTTCTGCTGGGTTTTCCCCGGGGGCTCTGATTTCCTCCCATCATTCGAAATGTACTGGATGTGTAAGATAATTGGGTGTAAATTGAGTGGCATGGACTTGGGGGCCAAAGTAGTCTGTTATTGTGCTGTATGTCTAAATTTAAAACAAAAAATTATAGGACCAAGGATGTATATGTGGACTTTATGCAGCAAATGACTGTAATTGAGACCATTCTGAGTTTACAATGCACTACTGATAAAGTTAGTGCCACTTATTTTTATATTTGAAAATGGGATGTGGTTTATGGTAAAACATGTGCTTGAGAACATTTGTAATATTACCCGTAGAGAATAATAAACAGACACTTGGAACGTAAAATATAACATAGTTTACAGGAAATATTCCAGACATCTGTTTTAATACATGGTCTTTTAAGTGGATGAGAAGTACATGGGAAAATAATGTTGATTCTGTAACTTTATAAAGTTTTATCAAAGAGCAATGTGCTGTGGCAAGGAGCAGCTTGTGGATAGTATAAACAGTTTTCTCAATGCTTCTGGGCCACTTGCCAGCTCTCAAGCTTCACTTACAAGCAGAGAGTCAAGAAGAAAGAAAAAAAATGAAAAGACATGACAAATAAAATTTTAATAGTCACTAACAGAAAGATTCTACAAAATTTAAGATATATTAATTCATTCATTTAACACTTGTTCACATTTTCTTTATGCTGATCACACAAGAGAATTTTTTTTTCACCACTTCCCAGTCTATAATTATTATTTTTCTGCCAGTAAAACAGAAGGTTAAATATATACTATATTTTCCTGTACCCTCTACTTCCCCCTGACTGCAAAAACATCTTACTTCCCGGTTGGTCTCCATAAAACTAAAGGATATTATAATGTGTCTCTATAATCTCCTCCAGCCTTATTATCAACCAGATTATTAGATCTCTGAGGATCTGTCCTGGAGCCTCCATGTTGTTGCAATCACAAAGAAGACTCCCCAGTGGCTATAATTTGTGAGGTGTTTGAGAAGATTTGATATGTCACCACAAACACTTGAAAACTTAACCGGTGTACCGTGCCTAGTATGAAGGTGCTGACTCTCAAGCAAGAATAAACTCCAGAGGGTTGTTAACTCAGCCTGTGACATCACAGGCACCAGACTTCACTCTGTTGAGAACATCGACAGAGGCAGGGTCTTAAAAAAGTAACCTCTATCCTCAGAGATCCCCACCACCCAGGCCATGCCCTTTTCACTCTGCAACCATCGGGATAAAGGTACAGGAGCCTAAAGATGAGCACTCGGCGGCACAAGGACAGCTTCTTCCCCGCTGCCATCGGATTCCTGAATAATCCATGAACCAAAGACACGGCCTTATTTATGTGCATTACTATTTTTTTTAATATATAGTAATATTGTCAGAAGGACATAATATGAATGTCTGCATTGTGATGCTGCCGCCAAACCCTGAATTTCATGACTCGTTCATGATAATAAATTCTGAACTATCGCAACAAAATAATTTTAGTTAATTCAACATCAATAATTTGTTTGGTAATACTACCGTGAGTTTCAGATCATGACTGGGGTAGTGGTTAGCGCAACGCCTTTACAGTGCCAGTGATCAGGACCAGGGTTCAAATCCCACACTGTTTTTAAGGAGCTTCTACAATTTTGACATATAGCATGGTGACAGGCCATTTCAGCCCGAGTCTGTGCCGCCCAAGTTGCACCCAAGTAACCAGGAACCCACAGTATGTTTTGAAAGCTGGAGGAAACTGGAGCCCATCAGGGAAACCCCATGCAGACAAGGGGAGAATGTACAAACTCCTTACAGGCAGTGCTGGATTCACACCCCCGGTTCCCATCGCGGGTGCAGTAAAGGCATTGCGCTAACTGCTATGCTAACTCTTCCACCAAAATCTGAAGAAAGGAAGCACTGGATGAAGTCAGCAGAATTAATGGGAAGAAAATTATTGTTTCAGATGCTAATCAGGCAACTGGAGAAATAAAGAATACTTCAAAATATTCAATAATTTCACCTTCCCTTGTCCCATCTAAAGGACCTAGACATTTTCCAGATGCATCTGATCAGGGGAACTATGCATTATGCAAAAATCACCTTCACAGAACACGCCAAAATTGAGCTATTGTGGCCAGGCAAACTGGCTGACTTCGTGTATTATGCGCACGCCATTGGAGAAGCCGCACCAAAGATGGTGTTGCGCGGCCTTCATTTCCAATCTAAGCTTGGGGGCTGTAAACGTGCAGGTAATGCGCTTATGTCACCATGACATAGTTTCTGGTGGGCAGGGGCGGGAGCTTTGAACGCCTTAAAAGCAGCAGCGCGCCAGTCAAAATAAAGCTTGTGAGTTCCAACGAGCCCACCAACTGCCGGCATCGATCTTTTATTTTGGACTAGTCAACATGGGTACCGCAGCAGTAAGTTGCTCTGAAACAGCCCACCTGCTCATGGTTTGACCAAGCGGAGATACAGCTCCAGATTAAACAAATCACTTCTGACCCTACCAAGTATTACCACGCGGTCAGCTCCTTGGACGAGGAGACCGCGGCCAGGGTGGATAACCTCATCCAGGCCTCATCCAAGGGAGGTAAATAAAAGGTGCTGAAATCATCACCACCTATGGGTTCTCTAGATGCAAGAGGGCAGCCAGACTCATGCACCTGGACGGCCTGGGGGACAGAACACCACCTGCCCTCATAAACGAGATGCTCACACTGGCAGAAAGACACAAAACCTGCCTTATGTTAGAACAGGCTTTACTAGAGCAACTGCCTGATGACATTCAGCTGCTGCTGGCCGATGCAGATTTCAGCGACTCCAGAAAAGTCACGGCCAAAGCAAACATTCGCTGGCATACCAAATGAGAAAACAAGTCCGCCGTCAGTCAGCTGACCAGATCTCAGACTGAAACTCAGACCAAGCCCTGCTCATCCTGAGACCAACAACGGCCCCCCAAAACAACCGAGGGAACAGACAGCAAATGGTGTTTCTCACATCAAAGATGTGGAGCAGATGCCTGCAAATGCTGACAACCCTGCTCATTTTCCGGGAAGTGACATTGCCAGCTGCTGATGGCTTTGGCACCTGGCCAACCAAATACCCTACTTCATGTTTGCTGTAAGACCTCAGGCCACAGTTTTTTCGTTTCCACAGGCACCTCAAGTCAGCACTCATGGCCAGGTTGATGAGCCCTAACTGGGTAGATGAGCTCCCCGGTTCCTCCTCGGAATCCGCACAGCCTATAGGCATCATCCACTGAAATGGTTTACGTCACACCCCTGACAGTCCCTGGCAAATTCCTGCCACTAACCCACGACCAGGAGCCAGAAAGTGCTAAGTGACTCCACAAGAAACTCGGTAAACTCACACCCAGACCATCGACCCACCATGGACAGACCCCCCCTCCTCCATCCCTAAAGACTAAAAATTGCAAGCTTGTGTTAATCTGCCAGGGCACGCACCAGTCACCCCTCCAACAACTGTACGATGACCCTTACAAAGTTGAACACAATTCAACTTTAACTCTGGACATTGGAGGAAAGGAGGAGTGTTTCACCATCGACCGCTTGAAGTCAGCGAATCTGGACTTAGCCCAGCCAGTCCCACTGCAGCAGGCCAAGGGCCAAGGTAGACCTCCTAAACAAAAGGCTGTGCAAATTTTGAGCAAGACAGACACTAGTGCCGACCCTTTGGGGGGGGGGGGGGAGGGGCGTGTGCGATGCACATATTTGATAGCCAGGTGAACTAGCTTTGTGTGTTAAGCACATGCCATCAGAGCAGCCATCAAAGATGGCGTCACGCAGCCTTCTTTCCCAGTAGAAGCTTGGTGTCTGTATGCGGGCAGGTAGCGTGGCTTATGTCACGATGAGCTAGCTTCTGGCATGCAGGGGCAGGAGCTTTGAATGCCTTAAAAGCGGCAGCATGCTAATCAAAATAAAGCTCACAAGTTCCAACGAGCCCACCGAATTCTGGCCTCGTTCTTTCGCTCGGTTAGCACGCTCAGTACACTATGGAACAAAATTCATGGGATTTCTGTGAAAAATATGACACTTCTGTGAATGACATCATTTAGTGCTACTGAAAAACTGCAAAATGGTTAGTCTTTACAGACCACCTTGCCTCCTCATGACACAGGAGCTAACTGTACTTTCAATTCACTATCACTATGTCTCCTGCTCAAAATGTTCTAAATTCACAGGATTGAATTAAAAGAAAAATGATTGCTTTGCTGGACACCTCCATTCAGCCCACATTTTACAATTTTCTACACAATAAAATTTAATTCATTAATATGAAATTTTAAAGAAAACTCCCATTTTGTTGGATTGATACTATGGCAATGGATTTATTATTGCCTTTCATTAGCTCTTCTAAGACCTTTTCCATCTCTGCTGGTCTCATCATCACTTAATTTTTGTTTGGTTAAAAAACATATTACAATAACATGAACTTTTATCTCTCCCAGTATTTTTTGCGCCAAGTTTTGCCACTGCCATTACTGTGGTGATGCCACGTCTGTGTGCATGGCCGGCCCGTCTCTGTGGTGACTCCTCTCCTTGGAATCTCCTAATAAAGGCTGTTACGCCCAGACCCCTCCCCCAGTACAAACTCTGGACTCGGATCAAGCAACATGAGGGTGCATATGGTTTTAAGCAAATAAAAGTCTATCATTCTGGCAGATTTTAGTCTTTGAAGTTATTGATAGAGCATCAATTTTAATTGCTTAAACCGGACAAGCTTGAAATCGATTCATGAGCTCCAGGTTTTAGCTCTGGCTACACTCCTTCAACGACTTCCTACTGGTATCTACCAAGGTCATTAAATCAGAAGAGGGCAAACTGCATCTGTTATTCTTATGAGTTGGCCATCGAGTGTACCCAATAGTCAGGGGCTGCACAACCTTCTGAGTAGCCTCAGAAAAGCTAAAAGGTCATTACCTGGAGACTACTCACCAGAGACTGTTGGAGGAACAGGGTGATCTGAACCTGCAGAGAACCATCAACTAGGCAAAGCCATCCACAACGTGTACTTCCTCAACATTGTTGATGATTTCTCCCATTTCCCCTTTTCCATCCCCTGCCTGGACATGACTACAGCCACCATCATGAAGGCACTGCACAACATCTTTACCCTGTTCGGGTACCCGAGCTACATTCACAGCAACTAGGAGCCCTCCTTCATGAGTGACCAGTTGTGTCAGTACTTGTTGACAAGGAGTATCACCACCAGCTGGACCACTAGTTACAGCCCTCCAAGGGAATGGCTAGGTAGACAGGGAGAATGCCACTATTTGGAAGGCAGTCCACCTAGCCCTGAAGTCAAAAGGCCTTCTTGTCTCCCACTGGCAGAGGTCCTCCCAAAGGCACTCCATGCCATTAGATCCCTTCTATGCAGCACCACCAATGTCATCCCACATGAAAGACTGTTTTCCGTCCTCAGGACGTCCACATCAGGGACCACGCTGCCATCCTGGTTGACATCCCCAGGACCAGTCCTGCTCCAGAGTTATGTGAGAAGTCTGACCCTCTGATAGAAAGGGTCCATCTCCTCCAATGCAAACCCCCAATACGCCTATGTGGCTTACCTGGATGGGTGAGAGGATACGGTCTCCATCCAGGCCCTAGTGTGGGTGGAAGACCCTGGGACCCACACTAACCACTCAGTACGGCCTCCTCCTATGATTACCTGCCACATGTCAATCCCAAACTCTGCTGTCTCATCTCAGCTGCCGGATGCCCAGCCTGCCGACGTACATCACATCGCCCGGGAACCGGCAGCTGACCCTCAGCCACCACTACGGTAGTCACAGAGACAGACGAAAGGACCAGACCTTCTGAACCTGTGATGAACACTAAACCTACTTCTCCACCGCTGGACATTTTTTAAAAGAGGGGGTGAATGAGGTAATACCACTGTATTACTTCCATGTGAAGGGTTGGCCCGCCTCCGTGGTGACTGTACCCTTCCCTCAGTATGAGCTCTTGGCATGAGGGTACATAGAGTTTTAAGCAATTAAAAGCCTATCATTCTGGCAACTTCTAGTCTTTGAAGTTATTGATGGTGCATCAATTATATAGTTCAGAAAGCCATTATTATTGTAACTGACTGATCAATAATTTAATCCAGGTGAATATTGAGCAATTTTAAATTGTGACAATACAATCAGGGATAGAATGCTTACAAATGCATGTGCAACAGGTTTTCCTAATTTCCATTGCCCAAGATATTTTTGAGATTAAAGATTTGCTAAAACTATTTCACACATTATGAATTTAGCAGAAACTATGGAAACAATACATGATAATAAATTAGCCTCCTATTTATCATTGTGGACCAAGATTCTGTGAAGTTACCGGAGCTACCATGGGAAGAAAGTCTGAGAGCGGGGCTGGGAATTAGATAAAACAGCCCCATGTTCTGGTCCAGATAATCACCCCAATGAGAAGTGCTGAAGGCACTGGAAGAAAGAGTATGACATTGAAAATGAGTGAATAAGATCCTTATCTTGATGGCTCAGCCCCGAAACATTGGCAATATGTCTTTATCTCCTGTGGATGCTCGGCAAGACCCACGGAATTCCTTCAGCTATTTTGGTGTGTTATTGCTGATGGTTAAGTAGCCTTGCAAAATTCAAGATGTGATGTTTGAAAAACGCTTCAACATAAGAGACTCTATAATGGTTCAAACTGAGAAATGTCCGGGAAGTCATCATTTCACTGTTTCACCATCTCATCTACGAAAGTTATTGGTGTCAAGCAGGAGAACCTCCCTTGTAGTTCACCTGTCCACCTTCCAGGACTGCACCAGAAACTTGTTACCTGTGTGAATCAGAGGGCAGCAGGTGTCTGAATGGCAAAAGGTTCATCAGTATCTTTATTACAGTGAGGATGAGGGAGGGGAGGAAGAAAGTGTGGGGAAGTAAAATAAACAGTACCATATAACATAAATTATATTTCATTCATGAAAGTTAGTGTCCCAAATTTAATATTTTGCAAGATGTTTTAAATGATGGCAATTTTACATTAAGACCTAGAAAGAAACTCAAAAGAAAAGAGTATAAGAGTTGGAAAAAATATATATCTGTGTGCCTTCAAAGCAACTTTATGATGCATGATAGCTGCATTTCTGTAAGGAGGAACCTAACAAATGCATCTACAACTTGTTTACCTCTCATATAAATCATTCTATAGCTAAACATCGATAGGCTGTTTTTCATGCATTTGGATGCTCATGCATGTCTCTATATCTGTGACACTGACTAATTGTTACCAGTTTTGAAATAATAGAAGTGTCTTAAAATGTCTAAATGTAATTTGTTATATAAACAGGAAAAAAAATTACAGTGAGAAAGAATTTCCATAATGGAAATGCAGAATCCCCTGTTAAATTTCAGTGTTGCGGTTCTCACAATGTTGCGGGGATTAGCTGAAGTAGCATTACACTTTAGGAAACCAATTTAATATTTGCAGTTTGCAACACTTTAGCATGGATTCAATTATTAGCGAAAGGTAAGTAATACAATTGCTATCTCAGCAGTTCCAAATAATATGCAGCACTTTACTACAATAATTGGCAACACCGAAACGGTGCTGTAAATGTAATTATTTTAAAATAATACAGATGTTAGTGAAGGGAAAAAATTCTGTATTTGGCTGGGGACAAATAAATCAGAAAAAGAGAGAGTTTGCAGTGTCAGTCAACATTCTAAAGTCCATGAACTGGTGGAAGAATTCAACAGGTAAGATAGCTACCATGGGTAGAAATGGTCAGTCAATGTTTTAAGACTATTAGAGCAGAAATAGACCATTCAGTCCATCAAGTCTGACCCACAATTTAATCATGAGCTGATTATTTTCCCACAGCCCCACTGCCCAGCCTTTCCTCACATACTTTTGACATCTTGATCAATCAGAACTTATCAATCTCTGCCTTAAATACACCCAATGACTTGGCCTCCACAAGGCCTGTGGTGACAAATTCAAAAATTCAACGCTCTTGTTCAAGAAATTCCTACACATCTCTGTTCTAAGTGGACTCCCTTCAATCTCCTAAATTCCAATGAGTACAGATTAGGAGCTGTCTAATGCTCTTCATATGATAACTCTATCATTCGTGGAATAACACTTATGAACCTCTTCTGAACTGTCTCAAATGTCAGAACATCATTTAGCATAGCAAATAGAACATAGAACATTAAAGCACAGTACAGGCCCTTCAGCCCTCGATGTTGTGCTGACCTATATATTCCTACAAAAATAAATCTAAACCCTTCCAACCTTGTAATCCTGTATCTTTCGTTCATCCATGTGCCTGTTGAAGAGTTCCTAAAGTTTCAGACTACACCACCATGCCTGGGAAGGCATTTCAGTCAGCCACAACTCTGTAAAAAAAAACTTTCTTGATGTCTCCCCTAAACTTCCCTCCCTTCACTTTGTACAGATGTCTTCACGTGTTTGCTATTCCCACCCTGGGAAAATGGTGATGTTTGTCTGTCTTATCTATGCCTCTCAGAATCTAATAAACCTCCTTAAGTCACCTCTTATCCTTCTTTGCACCAAAGAGAAAAGCCCTAGCTCTGCTACCTTTGTTTCATAAGACTTAACTTCCAATCCACGAAATATCCTGGTGAATCTCCTCTGCACTCTCTCCATAACTTCCAGATCCTTTCTATAATAGGTGACCAGAACTGAACACAATACTCCATTTATAGCCTCAACAGAGATTTGTAGAGTTGGATCATAACCATGGAACACTACAGTATAGAAACAGGCCCTTTTGACTCTTCTAGTCTGTGCCAAATCTTTTTTTTTTTGCCTAGTTCCAATGACCTACATCCAATCCATAGCTCTTCATACTTCACCCATCTATGTATCTGTCCAAATTATTTTTAAATTTTAAAATTGAGCCTGTATTCACCAGCTCAGATGGCACCCTCCTACTATTCTCTGTGTGAAGACGTTCCCCCTAAACTTTTCCCCTTTCACTCTTAACTCATATCCTCTGGATTGTATCCCAGCTCCCCTCTGTCTATCCGCCTCATAATTTTAAATACCTTTATCAATTCTCCGATCATTTTTCTAAGCTCCAGGGAATACAGTCGTAACCTGTTTAACCTTTCTCTGTAACTCAGTTCCTGAAATCTGGGCAACTTCCTAGTAAATCTTCTCTGCACTCTTTCCATCTTATTGATATCTTTCCTGTAGATAGGTGACCAAAACTGTACACAATACTCTAAATTTGGCCTCATTAATGTCTTGTACAATTTTACTATAACATCCCAATTCCTATACTAAATATTTTGATTTATGAAGGCCAGTATGCCAAAAGCTCTTTGCATCCCTATCCATCTGTGATGCCACTTTCAAGGAGTTATGGATCTGTATTCCCAGATCCCTCTATTCAACTGCACTCCTCAGTGCCCTACCATGCACCTTATATGTTGTTTCTTGGTTTGTCCTTCTAAAATGCCACACCTCACTCTTGTCTGCATTAAAATCCATCTGCCATTTTTCAACCCATTTTTTTCCAGCTGGTCCAGATCCCTCTGCAAGCATTGAAAACCTTCTTCACTGTCCACAACGCCTCCAATCTTAGTGTCATCTGAAAACTTGCTGATTCAATTTCCCACATTATCCATCAGATCATTGCTATAAATAACAAACAGCAATGATCCCAGCACTGATCCCTGAGGCACACCACTAGTCACAGGCCTGCAGTCTGAAAAGCAATCATCCACCACTACTCTCTGGCTTCTCCCGTCCAGCCATTGTTGAATCCAGTTCACTACTTCACCATGAATATCTAACGTCTGAACCTTTCTGACTAACCTCCCATATGGGACTTTGTCAAAGGCCTTACAAAAGTCCACATCCTTTTCTTCATCAACACGATTTCATTTGCATAAAGCCATGTTGACTGCCTCAATCAGTCCCTGGTTAACCAAGTAATTGTATATCTGATCTCTTAAAGCACCTTCCAATAATTTACCTATTACTGACGTCAGGCTCTTCAGCCTATAATTTCAAGGGTTATTTTAGGAGCCTTTTTAAAGGATGGTACAATGTGAGCTATACTCTGGCACCACTCCCGTGTCTACAGACATTTTAAATATTTCTGCCAGAGCCCTACAATTTCAACACTTGCCTCGCTTAAGATCCAAGGGAATATCTTGTCAGGCCCTGAGGATTTATCCACCCATGTTTGCTTTAAGACAGCAAGCACTTCCTCCTGTTTAATCTGTATCGGTTTGATGACATCACTGCTTGTTTTCATTACTTCCCATGACTCTGTGTCTGTTTTCTGAGTGAATACTGATGAAAGAAAAAGATGTCCCTCATCTGCTTTGACTCCATACTATACCAACCACTCTTATCTTTGAGAGGACCAATTTTGTCCTTTACTATCCCTTTGCTCTTAATATGCCTGTAGAAAGGCTTAGGATTTTCCTAAATTTTGTCTACCAAAGCAACCTCATGATTTCTTCCTTGAGGTTTTTCTTTCATTTTTATACTCCTCAAGCATCTCATTTGCTCCATCTTGTCTATGCCTGCTATATGCCTCTCTCTTCATCTGAACCAGATCCCCAATATCCCTCAGAAACCAAGGTTCTCTATTGCCTTTAAACCTGACAGGAACATACAAACACAGTACTCTCAAAATTACACCTATGAAGGACCTCCACTTACCACGCACATCCTTGCTGGAAATTAACATCCTAATCCACACATTCTCGATCCTTCCTCATTTCCTCAAAATTGCCTTTCTCCAATTTACAACCTCAACCAGAGCCCCAGACCTATACTTCTCCATAATTAACTTGAAAATAATAGTATTATGATCACTGGACATAAAATGTTCCCCAACACATACTTCTGTCACCTGTCCTGTCTCGTTCCCTAAATGAAGATCCAGTGTTGCATTCTCTCTGGTTGGTACCTCTATATAGTGATTTAGAAAACTTCCTTGAACACATTTGACAAACTCCAAGCCATTTAGTCCTTTTACAGTGTTGAAGTCCCAGTCAATATGTGTAAAATTAAAATCTCCTACTATCACAATGTTTTCTGCAGCTGTCTGCTCTCTCTCTCTCTCTCTCTCTCTCTCTCTCTTTCTCTACAGATTTGCTCCTAATACTTGCTTACTTTTGGGTGGTCACAACCCCATGAGAGTGGTCATATATTTCCCATTCTTCAGGACCATCCATATAGCTTCAGTTTCGAACTCTTTGGTCTCTTTTGCCTGAGCGCAGCTATGATATTTTCCATAAAAGCAATCCCACTCCTCCCCCTTTCATTCTCCCTCCCCAGTTCTATTGTGTCTAAAGGAAAGGAAGCCCGGAACATTGAGCTGTCAGTCCTGCCCCTCCTGCAACCAAGTTTCACTAATGGCCATAATGTCATAACTCCACATGCCAATCCATGCTCTTAGTTCATCTGCCTTTCCTATAATACTCCTTGCATTGTAATAGATGCACCTGAGAACACTTCCACCATGTACAACCTGTTGACTTTCTAACAGTGCCTGCAATTTTCACATAATTTTTCTCTCCTCCACTCCACTATCTGCTCTGGCACTCTGGATCCCCTCCCCCACCATCCACCCCCCACAAATCTAGTTTAACCTCACGGGAACAGCACTAGTAAACTTCCCCACAAGGATATTAGTCCCCCTTCAGTTCAGATTTAAACCATCCTGTCGGAACAGGTCCCACTTCCCTGGAAGAGTGCCCAATGATCTAGAAACATGAGGCCCTCACTCCTACATCATGTCTTTAGCCAAGTGTTAAAGCTGCATTATCCTCCTATTTCTAACCTCACTAGCATGTGGCGCAGGTAGCAATCCTGAGATCATAATCCTGGAGGTCCTGTCCCCCAACCTAGCGCTTAATTCCCTGAACTCTCCTTACAGGACCTCCTCACCCTTCCTATCCATATCATTGGTCCTTACATGGACCATGACATCTGGCTGCTCATCCTTCCTCTTGAGAGTGCTATGAACGTGATCGGAGATATTTCAGACCCTGGCACCAGGGAGGCAACATACCATCTGGGATATTCAATCTCTTCCACAGAACATCTTATCTGTCCCCCTAACTATGGAATCCCCTATCACTATAGCTCACCTTTTCTCCTCCCTTCCTTTCTTAGCCACAGGACCAGACTCGAACTCAAATCCCCTATTAAGGAGACCCAACATCCCATAAGCCTTCTTAACTATCCTATCACCTGTGTGGCAACCTTGAGATATATATGGATTTGGACCCCAACCTCCATCTGTCCTCTACACTGTTAAGTATCCGACCATTAACCCTGTACTCAGCCTTCAGATTTTACCTTCCAAAATGCAGCACCTCACACTTATCTGGATTGAATTCTATCTGCCACTTTTCCACTCAGTTTTGCATCCTGTCTGTATCATTTTGAAACCATCAAGAACTTTCAACACTATCTACAACTCCTCTTCCTTCTTTCTTAAAAGAGGAATCCAAAACTGCTCACAATACTCCGTGAGGTCTCATCAGTGCCTTTTAAAGCCTCGGCCTCACACCCCAGATCTTATATTCTATTTCTCATGAAATGAATGCCAGCATTGGTTTCATCTTCTTCACCAGCGACTCAACATATATATTTACTTTCAGGCTATCCTGCATGTGAACGCCCTGTTCCCTTTGTATCTGGGTATTTTCAATTTTGTCCCCATTTAAAAAAAAAATATTCTGCCCGTTCATTTTTTTCTATCAAAGTGCATGACTGTATGCTTGCCGACATTATATTTCATTTGCCACGTCTCTGCTCATCTCCTAATCTGTCCAAGTCCTTCTGCAACCATTCTGTTTCCTCTACATCATCACTAAACTTGCCGTAGAGCCTTTCATTCCATAATGCAAATCATTTATATACAACATAAGTAAAAGCAGCCTGAACACCAACCCCAGTGGAACCCCACTAGCATCTGGCAGCCAACCAGAATACAATCCCTGTATTCCAACTCTCTGCTTCCTGCAAATTACCCAATGCTCCACCCACTCTAGTGCATTTCCTGTTAAACCATGGACTCTTATCTTGTTATGTAGCCTCATGTGCGCCACCTTGTGAAGGGCCTTCTGCAAATCCACTACATCTCCCTTATCCAGCTGGCTTGTCACTTCTTCAAAATATTCCAATAGATTTTCCCTCAAGGCCATTCAGCTTCTCCCTTGAAATAGTAACTACACTCACTTCCCTTCCCCGATATCCTTCAGCATCTGGCACACTGCTGATATATTCCACGCTGAAGACTGATCCAAAATACTCCCAATGGTTCCTCTGCCTTGTGGTCTC
The DNA here is from genome assembly GCF_036971445.1 of Narcine bancroftii. Lineage (NCBI taxonomy): Eukaryota > Metazoa > Chordata > Chondrichthyes > Torpediniformes > Narcinidae > Narcine > Narcine bancroftii. The sequence continues at coordinate 220,804,177 of NC_091469.1, read as the reverse complement.
CCATTATTATTTCTAGTGGTCCTATATCTACTTTCACCTCTTTTATTATTTATATATTCAAAGATGCTCCTTGTATCCTTTTAAATTTATTTTAAATATTGACATACAGCACAGTAACAGGCACTTGCAGCCCAGGAATCAGTGCTGCCCAATTTACACCCATTAACCTATAATCTCTGGTGTATTCTGAATGGTGAGAGGAAATTTGAGCCCCGAGGGAAGACTCTTGTAGACACCAGGAGAACATACCAATTCCTTACAAACAGCGTGAGATTCGAACCCCGGTCCCAATCGCTGACACTGTAAAGGCATTGCACTAACTGCTATGCCAAACATGCCACCCTCTTTGATAGAAGTTGCTAGCCTACTTTCATACTCAATATTTTCCCCCGATGAGTTTTTTTTTAGTTACATTATGCAAGTTTTTAAAAAATTCCCAATTCTCCATCTTCCTAGAAATTGTTGTTGACTTGTATACTCTCTTTTTGGTCTTACGTTGGCTTTGACTTCCTTTGTCAGGCATAGTTCTAACATTTTTCCATCTGAATATTTATTTATTTTTATGTATTTATCCTGCACCTTCCCCATTTCTTGCAGAAATTCCATCCATTGCTGCTCTGCTGCAGTCTTCACGACTAATACCCTCTTCCAATCCACTTTGGTCAGTTCCTCTCTCATAACAGAGTAATTCCCTTTACACGACTGAAATACTGACACATCTGACTTTATTTTCTCCTTGTTAAATCTCAAATTGAACTCAATCATATTGTGATTATTGGCCCTAATGGTTCCTTTACTCAAAGCCAGGGTTTTCCAAAGTGTTCTATATTGACCCTTGGGGTTCGATGGGACTATCCAAGGGGTTGATAAATGCCAGGGGATGAAAGTGGGTCGATAACATGGTGGGGGGGGAAATGTCGATTGAACATTATGGTAGAAAGCAGGGGCAGATCAACAGAAAATAGCACCTATGGGAGTGGTGGCCAACCTCTCATGAGAAAGGGCTTTGTTGCCCGCATGTTGTATTTGGCTTCAGCCTTTGAATAAGTTGAGAGCGAATGGGAGGATGGACTGAGCGTGGATGAAAGATGTATGTGTTCTTTGTAACTTTAGTAGCTCCCTCCTCTCCCCCCCCCACCCCCCCTGTCCAGTGCCTCCCCCTGTCCAGCGCTTCCCCTCCATCCCCCTCCCTATCCAGTGCTGGGTTTCCATGCCTTGAGGTTGATGACAGATGTAGTATTCCATGAAGGGGTCGATGGTCCAATTGTTTTGGGCCCCCTGCTCTAGGCTCTCAAATAATCTCCGGTGCATCACATAACACCCAATCCAGCACAACCAATCCCCTAGTGGGCTCATCAACAAGCTGCTCTTAAAAAGCCACCTTATAGGCTGTCTATAAATTCTCTGCCTTGTGATCTAATCCCAATCAAGTTTTCCCAATGTATTTTCATGCTGAAATCCCCTATGACATTGCCCTTCTGACAAGCCTTTTCCATTTGCTGCTGTAATTTGTTATCGTCATTCCAGCTACTGTTTGGAGGTCTGTATATAATTGTCTTCTTAGCCTTGCCATTTCTTAACTCAACCCACAAGGATTCTACATCTTCTTATCCTATATCACCTCTTTGTAATGAATTAATGTTGGTCGTTACCATGAGAGCCACGCCACCTCATCTGCGTACATGCACATCCTTTCAATTAATTGTGTATACTTGGACATTCAGCTTCCAATGACATCCATGGCCACAACATTACAGCCGTGAGCATTTAAATACAAAATCTTTAGCCCCCTCTTTGTTTCTTTACACCAGGGTTCCCCAAATATTTTAGACTGTCAACCCCTTCATCGAATACTTGATCCCTCATTAAACCTCACCACCCAGCATGGAATCCCGGTGTTGAACAAGGGGTTGGGGAGAGTGGTGGCAGCACTGGATGGGGGTAGTGGTGGTGGTGCTGGATAGAGGGGGCGCTATCAAAGGTACAAAGAACACATACTTCTTTCATCCACGCTCAGTCCGTCCTCCCATTCTCTCTCAACTTATGCAAAGGCCAAAGCCAAATACAACAAGGTGTCCACCAATGACCCAGTCTTGCAAGAGGTTGGCCACCACTGCCATAGAAAATATTTTCCATTGATCTGGCCCTTCTTTCCACTGCAAAAGTTCATTTGACATCCTTCTTTGGCTTTAATCGACTCCCTTTTGACCCCTGGCATTTATTGACCTCTTGGATAGTCCCATTGACCCACAGGGGTTGATATCGACCACTTTGAAGACCCCTTGCTTTAGACTCTGTGTCTCTGTTGCATTGCAACTCATCCCACTGGCTGAAATTTTGCCCCCTTTGCCTGTCCTATGTCACGTATTATCCGTCCCACTTGTACAGGCCACCCCTTTCCCAGAATCGATTCCAATGATCCAAGAACATGAAACCCTAACCCCTACACCATCTCTTTAGCCTCTCATTTGTCTGTGCTACCTTCTTGTTCTGACCTTTCCCAGCTTGTAGCACTGGGAATAATCCAGAGATTACAACATTGGACATCCTGCTCTTCAGCCTCTTTTCTAACTCCTTAAATATACTTTTCAGGACCTCTACCCCACACCCTCCCATGTTTTTTGTACCAATATCTACTTCAACCTCTGGTTACTTACCCTCCTTCATTTGAATAGTCTGCACCTGCTCAGAGACATCCTGGATCCAAGTACCCGGGAGACAACACACTATCCTGGAGTCTCTTTTGCAACAACAGAATTTCTTTGCTGTTCTCCTGTCTATCATGTCCCTTATGACTTTAGTCTTCACCCTTCCCTTCTGAGGGTCAGTGACAACCACGGTGCTACTCAGAGGTGCAGTAGTACATTTTTAGGAGCCAGAGCTCATCAAAATGGTGTCAAGTAGGTCTCACGAGTCCTGGCCTTGGTGGCTGCCATTTTGTATTTGGCACTGTATAATTTATAGTGACCTGCAGAGTAAGCAGAATAATGACCGGTCATTAAAGAATCAAGTGCCGAGAATGGAGGGGAAGGGGTGGGGGGGTGCTAAGAATGGGGGTGGGTGCTGAGAACAGGGGTGTGGAGTGTCATGAACAGGGGCTGTGGGGTACTGAGAATGGGGTAGGTGCAGTGAACATGGGTGGGGAACTGAAAATAGGGGGAAGGCTGACAGGGGTGATGGTGTTGCCACAGCTGCAATGTGCTGGAGCTCTTCCGAAGCGGTGCGGTGAGATGCTGGAGCAACGTGGTGAGGTCCCAGAGAAGTGCTCTGGTGAGTTCTTGCGGTGTTACATGCCTGGTGCTATTTGTTTGGCTGCTGCCTTGGCCAGAAAGGTCAAACCCTCAGCAATATCCAAAGGGATTCTTGTTGCTGAGGGGATTTCCACACTGACTGCTTCTTCCCTTTCCATTTTCTATTACCCAGCTACCATCATCCTAGGTGTGATCGCATCCCTCCAACTCCTGACTGTCACCCCCTCAGAATCCCAAATGATACCCAACTCCAGTTCCAATTTCCTAACACGCTCTGTAAGGAGCTTCATTTAGATGAGCTTCTCACAGATGAAGTCATCAGGGATGGTGTTGGCTTCCCTGACTGTCTGCATTCTGCAAGAGGAGCTTGTCCCTGCCTTGGTTGTCATTCCCACTGTTTATTAAAGAGGACAGAGTAAGAAAAACCTGTCCTTACCTTGAATCAACTATTGCACTCAACCTCAGCCTCTCCTCACTGAAGACCCTCCAAGCAAAGCCAGAGATTCCCACTCCTCTATTGGATGGGCGTTGTGCTTGAGCTTATCTTTGTTTCATTGGCTATAGCTAATTATCCAATAAAGTAATTTAAACAAGCACCTACCTCTCCCACTGCTTTTGAACTACTCCTCCTCTAGTTCACAGTCCCACTCTCACTGCCCCTGACAAGATTTTGGGTCTGATCTCCTTATCAAGTCACATTAAAGGGTCCAGACTTGAGACATTGGCCACCTCCCAATAAATGCAGTCCATCTCACTGAGCTCCTCCAGTAATTCTTTGTTACTAAGGATCCCACGATCTGCAGTCTCGATGTTTCTCTGCTCTTCGACAGATGAGCGTCACTTTATTTTCTCCCCACTTTGACACAGAAAAATAGTTATGCTCAAAAATGTATGTTTCCAAGATGTGATAGTCCATGTCACATTTGTATTCTCATTGCAGAGACTTGTAGGAATAAAGTGGTAGGCCTTGGTTTTCATTGAGAAACAGAAAATACCTCAATAACAAAAGAACACCAAAGAGAAACAGGAATGGGCCATTCAATGACTTGTTTACTCCCTCATCAAGAAGATCATGACTGAGTTTTAATTCAGCTCCATGTCACTGCATTAACCCCATATAATTCCGTGGTATCTAAAAATCCATAAATATTACTGAGTGTTCATGGCTTTTCAGAATAGAGAATCTCAAAGACAGGGTAAAGACATTCCTGCTCATCTTTTTCCTGAATGGAAGACCCTCATCTTGAGATACCTAATTTTAGCCAGTGCAGTAAAGGAAACATTACTCCTGCAGCTACCTTGCCAAGCTCTGTAAGAATTTTGTACATTTCAACAAGGGTACCCCGCTGTCTTCCAAGCTCAAGGCATAATCAGTCCTTCTCCTTATTCTCTCCTAAGCTCAAGGCATTATCAGTCCTTCTCCTTATTCTCTCTTAACACAACTAGTAGATTAATAAAAGTAATCCATTAACCAACCAAATCACAATGCGAGTTCAGTCAATAAACATAGCCCAACTACAATAACTACATTCGATGTCAGTTTTCACTTTGCATGACACGTTTGGCGTAGTCATTAGCGCAACACCTTTACAGTGCCAGCGATCAGGACTGAGGTTCAAATCCTGCAGTGTCTGAATGGAGTTTGCACGTTCTCCTTGTGTCTGCGTGTTGATTTTCCCTTGGGCATTCAGTTTCCACCCACTATTTGAAATGTGTTGGGGGCATAGATTAATTGGGTGTAAAATTGTGTGGCACAGACTTGTGAGCTGAAATGGCCTGTCACTGTGCTGTATGTCTAAATTTAAATAAGCACAACATTTTCTAATGTTGGTGAATAGAGCAACTATTCTCCATCTATTGTTCAAAGATGTAAAATCAGCATGCAGCCTTCCTAATAGTGGTTATGGAGAATACTTCAAAAACATTGCAAACACAGTGTTCAAATCTATTTTTGTTGAGCAATAAAACTATGAATGTTCTTTCTGGTTTGACAAATGTTATCTAACCCACTGCTGCTGGGTACCCAACCCCATGTTGACCATAACTGCTCCAGGCTTACTTCTCTGCCAAGAAAAATGGAGAATAATAGAAAATAAGATATGACGTAAAATATGTTGATGACCAGATTTATATGTCTTAGATGTTTTGTGTTATAGGCTTAAATAACTGTCAGTATACAAGAGAAATGATTAGTTTTGATCTTCATTTCTGGGTTAGGAGAGAAAAAAAAATAGAGCCCAATATACAGAATTGACAGGACCTTGGCTTAACATTCACCCTGAAAGATTGTTTTCCCAATGTCAGTGAAGGCTGAACTGTAACTTAACCCAGAAGCTTCCAAATTAAAGATAAGGTTACCAGCTAAAGCAGGTTGTCAAAACTATGTGGACATTGGCAATTACATCACAGGAAAACTGCACAGTAATTGAAAAACAAAACAACTCTTCTGGTAGAGGTGGTGGAAGTGAGCTCAATGTCAACATTTGATAAAATGGGATAAAGGTGAAATTATGCCATTGACGGAAGGAGACTATAGTCAATGCCAAAGAGATACCCAGTTTAAATGGCCAAAAGATGGTATTAAATATTTAGGGATTTGTACAGATAATAATCTGAAGAATTTCTAGAAATTGAGTTATCTACCATTACTTAAAAAGGAAGAGGAAGATTTTTAAAAGTGGGTTAATTTGCATATAACTTTAGTGGGAAGCGTTAATTATATTAAGATGAATATATTTCCAAGAGTACAATACCTTTTTCAACATTACCTATTTTAATACCTCAATTTTTCTTTAAAGAATTGAATAACTATATAAATAAATTCCTATGGAAAGGTAAAATGTCAAGCATTTCTATAGAGAAAGTTAACATAGAAATATGAATTGGAAGGCCTAAAGCTTCCTAATGTCATCAAGGAACACGAATGAAATTTCTTACTTTTTTTTTGAAAGAGAAGAAAAAACTGGCATGGGTTATAATAAAATTG